>NC_061512.1:184529230-184657356 GCF_022539505.1 Lolium rigidum | reverse complement strand
TTTGCTAGATTTGGTTTGGCAGAGCTAAACCATTCAAATTACCAAATATTCGCCAGAGCAACATTTGAATAAAGAATAAACCGGATTTGAATTCTCAAGCGGAAGTGAAGAGGCCACCGGGGCCGAAACGGAAAGAAACCCACTTCGTTATGTCCCCAAACACGCATCTCGGGTGCGCCGGCCGCGCCGACAAGGTGGGGCCACCCGTCGGCGCAGGGCGCGGAGAAGTGGTTGTTGACGAGGAACGGCCTGGTGCAGCAGCGGCGCTCGGGGAGGCTCCAATCGACGAAGAGCTTCCGCGGGCTCCGGCGGACCTCAGCTCCCGATTGCTTCTGCTCCGGCGAGGTGGTGCTAAATTGAGGTGGGGAGCTTGTTCAGAGAAGGGAGGGGAGCGAGTTGTGTGAAGAAATGGAGCTCAGAGCTCCCCTATTTATAGCGGATGGAGGATGCCGCGGGGTGCTGCGAAGGGGCGTCCATGGCGCGGCGTCTACGGTGGTCGAAAGGGCAAGGCGAGGACGGCATCTTGTAGGCATCGTCCTGGCGATGCTCAACGGCTAGCTGGCGCAGAGAAAAGGCGACGGGATGGCTCGGGAGCTTGCAGGGTTTGTCACGGGGCTCGCGGCATCATTTGGCCGAGGACGACGGCGACGGTGCAGGGGCAGGCCTGGGCTTGTGTCTAGCGTGTAGAGGGCGGGGAGTAGCTACTCAACGTCGCGGTAGGGATGCAGGGCGAGGAGTAGGCTGCTCGAGCGCTCGACGGACCGGCGTGTCCAGGGCGCGCTCACCGCGTCGACTGGCACGCCCTGGCGCGGTTTGGCCACGCGCGTTCTGGCCAAAGTAGAGCCGTGGCGTTGCAGGGGCTTGTACCATTCGTGTCCTTGTGCAGTGTAGATGCTCCAGGACAAGGGCAAGAGTTGAGATGAGGGCTGGAGGTGGAGATGCCAAAGGTGGCCGGCATGGCCACGGTGTGCCTTAGTCTAGGGTTTCTTTCCCCTCTCCTCTCACTTTAATCGACCAGAGCATGCACTAGGGTGAAGCAGGGGTTGTAAGAGAGTGTGATGATCAAGAATTAAAGGGGTTTAGGGAAGAAACCAGTGTGTAAAAGGGTGTGTCTCAATTTGGAAATGATGCCTGCCACCTGTTCGACATAATGGCCGCATGAACTTTTCCTTTGAATTTTGAAATTCTTTTTGGTGAATCTCATTTATATAATAAATGTGAAGTATTGGTGGTGGTGGCACTCAATTTGGAGTTGTTTTGCAAAATGTCAAAAGTGACATAATCTTCTCTTTATTTCAGCATCCCCTCTTGTCACCTTTATTCTGGTCAACCTATTCAACTCTAGCCATGGTGGTCAACATCAAAGTTGCTCACCTTGACATGGTCTTGGATGACATGGCTTTGGTTGACCAAGTTTAGTTCAAGAAATGAGAAAACCAGGGGGGAAAAGAGGTGAAGAAAATATTTTTGGGTCAAGTGACCATTATCATATGTATGTGAGATTTTTGATTTCTTTGCATTTGATTCTTGGTTCAAGGGTGCAATTGTGTTAGGTTGAAGTATTTTAGAAGCAAGGGAGCAAGCAATCTTGGCCTTGGTTGAGGATTTGAAATTTTGCATAAGGTGTATGTGAGTGGGAAATGGGTTTTTCCCATTTTCTCTAATTCCCCTCAATTTAGGGTTTAGTGATCTTGCTTAGGATTCACAAGGCAATGTTTAACCATACTAACACTCATCATGGCAATTGCACAAAAGAATATCACTCAAATGCATATATCTATAGGTGGCACTATATGTATAGAAAAAGTTTTTGTTAGTTGCAAATTTTGGGTTTGGGGAAGTTATCTCTCTTGTTTATTATTGTTGAAACTTGGGATGTTACATCAATCTCACCGGCTTGCTGTGAACAAAGGATTAAATGTATGGTGTGGAAAATGATGTTTGTTTGCGAAAAACTGTAGAGAACAATGTTTGCAGTAGATTGTATTCAGATGTAAAAGAATGGACCGGGGTCCACAGTTCACTAGTGGTGTCTCTCCAATAAGATAAATAGCATGTTGGGTGAACAAATTACAGTTGGGCAATTGACAAATAGAGAGGGCATAATGCACATACATATCATGATGACTACTATGAGATTTACTTAGGGCATTACTACAAAGTACATAGACCGCTATCCAGCATGCATCTATGCCTAAAAAGTCCACCTTCGGGTTAGCATCCGCACCCCTTCCAGTATTAAGTTGCAAACAACAGACAATTGCATTAAGTATGGTGCGTAATGTAATCAACACAAATATCCTTAGACAAAGCATCGATGTTTTATCCCTAGTGGCAACAGAGACATCCACAACCTTAGAACTTTTTGTCACCGTCCCAGCATTCAATGGAGGCATGAACCCACTATCGAGCATAAATACTCCCTCTTGGAGTTACAAGTATCAACTTGGCTAGAGCCTCTACTAGCAACGGAGAGCATGTAAGATCATAAACAACACATATATGATAGATTGATAATCAACTTGACATAGTATTCCATATTCATCGGATCCCAACAAACACAACATGTAGCATTATAAATAGATGATCTTGATCATGATAGGCAGCTCACAAGATCTAACATGATAGCACAATGAGGAGAAGACAACCATCTAGCTACTGCTATGGACCCATAGTCCAAGGATGAACTACTCACACATCAGTCCGGAGGCGATCATGGTGATGAAGAGTCCTCCGGGAGATGATTCCCCTCTCCGGCAGGGTGCCGGAGGCGATCTCCTGAATCCCCCGAGATGGGATTGGCGGCGGCGTCTCTGGAACTATTTCCGTATCGTGGCTCTCGGTAATAGGGTTTTCGCGACGGAGAATTTAAGTAGGCGGAAGGGCAGAGTTGGAGGCGGCGCAGGGGCCCCACACCATCGGTCGGCGCGGGGCCCATGCAGGCCGCGCCGCCCTATGGTTACGTCCCCACTTCGTATGCTCTTAGGTCTTCTGGAAGCTCCGTGGAAAAATAAGACCCTGGGCGTTGATTTCGTCCAATTCCGAGAATATTTCCTTTGTAGGATTTCTGAAACCAAAAACAGCAGAAAACAGGCACTGGCGCTTCGGCATCTCGTCAATAGGTTAGTGCCGAAAAATGCATAATAATGATGTAAAGTGTGTATAAAACATGTGAGTATTGTCATAAAAGTAGCATGGAACACAAGAAATTATAGATACGTTTGAGACGTATCAGTGCACAGACAAATATTTGGAGGGAGAACTGGATTCTAAGAGACCACAAGTTGCGTCCTATTTGCTCAAAGATACTTTCTCCTCCGGTCCTTGTTAGTGAGATGATTGATCGTCATCGCGCACCTGGAAGATTGATGTCTTGGAGGAACATTTTATTATGGACAAGGAGCTTATCTTGTCAATCCCGCTGAGCACCTGCGTCCAGGATGATTCTTGGACATGGCACTATGATAAAAAGGGGGTTTTCATTGTGCAATCAGCCTATCGATTGTTAGTGGCAACAAAAAACCAGTGGGGGATTGGCTTGAGCATAGGGCTAGTGGGTCAAATACAGAGAAAGAAAGAAAATCGTGGACAAAACTATGGCATGCAACTGTGCCTGCTAAAGTTCGAGTTTTTGTTTGGTGAATAGCATGTATGTCACTGCCAACGGGAGATGCCCATCTTCGCCGGAACATGGATGATTCAAATATTTGCTCTTTATGTAATGTTGCGGAAGACTTCTGGGGACTCGCTGCTGAACTGCAATATATCGCGAAGTGTTTGGGCTCTTTTTGATGAAGAACTGACAGAACACCTAATTTCGAATCACTCCGATGATGCGAAGCTATGGCTCTTTTGGCTCTCTTGGTGGTTTGACATGCTTAATCAAGATGACCTTGCTAGGGTGTTGGTGATGTTATGGGCAATCTAGTGGGCAAAACCCAAGGCCATTCATGATCAATAGTTTCAGAGTCCGATCTCCACGATGTGTTTTGTCACTAAATATTTGGAGGAGCTAGAGATTGCATTGAGGAGGACTTTATGTATTCATTTTGGAGTGACTAAGAAAGATCTAGGCTTACTTTTTTATTTTCATGTTTTAACTTGTTTAAATTTTGATCAAACCTAGGATTTGACCAAGATTCAAATGGGCATAGAAATTTCAAAAAAATCAAAAAAATGAAAAACCAAAACACACAGTCTTGTTATGTCATATAGTAAGCATTCAAGTTGATAGACAAGGTCTACACATATTCAAACCAGAAAAATCATGTATCTACCCCCTAACCCTAAACTTTATCTTATGAAGTCAAGCATGAAGAGAAGTGGTTTTGGGTTTCAAACATGGAAATTTCAAAAACCTCCCAAAAGCTTGATTTTGGAGTGACTAAGAAGAATCGAGACTTACTTTTTCATTTTCATGTTTTAAACTTGTTTAAATCTTAGTCAAACCTAAGATTTAACCAAGATACAAATGGATATAAAAAATTCAAAAAAGATCAAAAAAATGAAAAACCAAACATAGTCTTCTTATGATATAGTAAGAATTCAAGTTGATAAACAAAGTCTAGACTTATTCAAACCAGAAAAATCATTGTTTGGGTTAGAAATGAGGTTGTTTGGGCTACCTTTGGGGCTCTTTTCTAGCTCATTTTGGACGATCGGTTGCTTGTTGGAGATTGTTCATGGTTAAGCCAAAAGTCTTATTTCAATTATTTCAAAATTATTCAAATTTGGTTCAAAACGAGCATAACATATAGTACAATGACATTACATGTCACAGTTAAGCCAAAAGCCATATTTCAAATATTTCAAACTTATTCAAATTTGGTTCAAATTTGAAAGACATACAAGTTATAGTACACATAGTGCATACATGTTCACACATGATGCACTAGATGCTAACTCTATAGTTTGAGGTCATTTGGTTGAGGTCGAAAAAATGGTTGGATTAGAAATGGGTCTGTTTGGGCTACCTTTGGGGCTCTTTATAGCTCATTTTGGACAACTGGTTGCTTGTTGGATGTTTACCCTAGCTAAACGGCTTGGATTATTATAAATACTCCCTCTGTTCCATTATATAGTGTCTATAGTTTTTTGGCACGGAAATTAGCGCAAGAGTATTCTTTACATAAAATCCCTTGGCTTAACGATTTGAGATCATAGTAAAATGAGGGAAATCGATAACTTCCTAAATTAACATAACAAATCCCACAAATATCTCTGGTTAACTCTCCATATATGTGCAGCCAAGTTCTACTATTAAGAAAATAAAAACAATGCTTCCTAAATCTAAGGAATCGTTGGGGTCATGCATTAGGAATCTCAAATAATTGTTTTCCTTTTGTATGGATTTTTTTCACGCATGTCGTGTGGGAGCTGATCGGTAGAGGGGGTAATTGAAAAAAAAACCAAAATACAACCTTATATTCTGAAACAAATGCCAAAAATCTATAGGCATTATAAAAAGAAACGGAGGGGGTATTGCATAACAACTGATAAATGACTTGGACATCACGGTTAAGCCAATAACCTATCAAAAAATTCAAATATTTATAGAATTTCAAATTTTAGTTTTATGAAATGACTCCATATTGATCCAACAATATTTTAGCCAACAAAAAAATATTTGAGCCAGACATGGCAAAATTTCGTTTGAATGTGCAAACATTCAAAGCTAATTTATTCAAATTCATAACATTCAAAGCTAATTTATTTCAAATATTTAGAGAATTTAAAATTTAAGCGAATGTATGCATCAATCCACTCGAAATGGCCGGCAATGCTTTATATTCCGCAAATTTCCCCAATTTCAACATGAACCCTAGATCCAAAATTAAAAGGGGAAACCGCAATTGAGGCTCAACTCCGGGGGGGGCGGTGACAAGGGATTAACTTATCAATGCCTGCAGATTGTAGACTAGGGTTTAGTCGGAAGTAGAGGGCAAGTAGATCTCAAAGGTTTCAGCCGAAAAGTACTCGACGGTTGTGAAAACTAGGGTTGCGTGAAACAATGAGTCAATCCTTTCTTTGTCCCTCGACTCCCCCTTATATAGGAGGCGGAGCCGAGGGATTCGTAATACAGAAGTTACAGAGTCCGGGAGGGTTTCTAACCCGTCCCGTAAAATTACAAGTCTATATTTCCTAATACAACTCTAACTTTCCTTGGTACTAACTTGGGCTTCCAAACTTCATATTCTTCGACTCATGGGCCTTCGGCAATCTCCGGGTACCATCTTTGGTAGGTCCATTGGGGATGCCTATGTCAGGGGGGCAATCAGGGCAGCCGGTCAGCTATGCATCTCTGCCCGCATTTCTCGCCAGACGGTGACGCCGTTGAGTCGCCAGAGAAGAAGAAAAGGGGGGCCCGAAGAAAAGGTAGGGGACGACAAGATGGTAAGCAATGGCGGGCACGGGATCGCTCGAGCTCCGTCTCTGATACGTCCAATTTGCATCACAATTTTGTATCATAATTTGCTGTTATTCATTGATATATTTCATATTTGGACATAATACTTATGTTATTTCATCTATTTTGCATGTTTCATCATTATTGGAGGATCGAGCACCGGAGCCAGGATTCCGCCGGAAAAAGCACCGCCGTAATGCAATATTTTGGAAGATCAACCGTGGAAGGAAATTATACCAAAAATCCTATTTTTCCGGATGACGAAGGAAGCCGAAGGGGGAGCCGAGAAGACCCAAGGTGGGGCCGGACCACGGGCGGGCGCGGCCCATGGCCCGGCCGCGCCACCCGGTGGTGAGGGGGCCCCACAGCCCCTTTCGCCTCCTTTTCTTCGCGAAATCCTTCGTCCCGAAAACCTAAGCCACGAGGGTACCTCACGAAGAGTTACAGCCGCCTCTCGCGGGCGGAGAACACCAGAGAGAAAAGAGCTCTCCGGCGGGCTGAGATCCACCGGGGAAATTCCCTCCGGGAGGGGGAAATCGACGCCATCGTCACCGTCATCGAGCTGGACATCATCTCCATCACCATCATCATCATCTCCACCATCATCACCGCCGTCTCCACCGCTGGACATCGTTACTGCCGTAGCAATTTGGGTTTGATCTTGATTGTTTGATAGGGGAAACTCTCCCGGTATCGATTTCTACTTGTTGTTGATGCTATTGAGTGAAACCATTGAACCAAGGTTTATGTTCAGATTGTTATTCATCATCATATCACCTCTGATCATGTTCCATATGATGTCTCGTGAGTAGTTCGTTTAGTTCTTGAGGACATGGGTGAAGTCTAAATGTTAGTAGTGAACTATGGTTGAGTAATATTCAATGTTATGATATTTAAGTTGTGGTGTTATTCTTCTAGTGGTGTCATGTGAACGTCGACTACATGACACTTCACCTTTATGGGCCTAGGGGAATGCATCTTGTACTCGTTTGCCAATTGCGGGGTTGCCGGAGTGACGAAACCTAAACCCCCGTTGGTATATCGATGCAGGAGGGATAGCAGGATCTCATAGTTTAAGGCTGTGGTTAGATTTATTCTTAATTACTTTCTTGTAGTTGCGGATGCTTGCAAGGGGTATAATCACAAGTATGTATTAGTCCTAGGAAGGGCGGTACATTAGCATAGGTTCACCCACACAACACTTATCATAACAATGAAGATTATTTAGCCGTATGTAGCGAAAGCACTAGACTAAAATCCCGTGTGTCCTCGAGAACGTTTGGTCATTATAAGTAAACAACCAGGCTTGTCCTTTGTGCTAAAAAGGATTGGGCCACTCGCTGCAATTGTTACTCTCGCACTTTACTTACTCGTACTTTATTCGCTTGTTACATCAAAACCCCCTGAATACTTGTCTGTGAGCATTTACAGTGAATCCTTCATCGAAACTGCTTGTCAACACCTTCTGCTCCTCGTTGGGTTCGACACTCTTTCTTATCGAAGATACTACGATACACCCCCTATACTTGTGGGTCATCAAGACTATTTTCTGGCGCCGTTGCCGGGGAGTGAAGCGCTATTGGTAAGTGGAATTGGTAAGGGAAATATCTACTATTTGTGCTGATTTTATTTCTGCCTGCTGCCATAATTCATTATGGAGAGATCTTCTCTCAAATGTTTATTTGGAAAATCTGCTACTACTACAACGGTAGAGGATGAGGCGCCAGGTAAAGAAGAGATACCATACAAAATACCTATGAAAATTATTGAACGCGTAGTGAATAACCGTTATACAGGGGATGGAACTGTCCACCCTGGAGATCATTTACTATTCTTGCATGAATTATGCGGTCTATTCAAGTGTGCAGGTATTGCTATGGATGAAGTGAGGAAGAAACTATTCGCTATATCGCTGTCTGGTAAAGCGGCGCATTGGTATAAATTACTGGATAATGGGGATTCTCTTGAATGGAATGATATTGTGCCCCAGTTTTATTCTATGTTCTATCCTCCAAGTGAAATTCACAAGGATCGGAATCGCATATATAATTTTTGGCCTCATGATGGAGAGAGTATTGCCCAAGCTTGGGGGAGATTGAAGTCTTTAATGCTCAAATGCCCCATTCATGAGCTTCCTGGTAATGTTATTATTGATAATTTCTATGCAAGACTTTCTTTTGAAGACAAGACCTTGCTGGATACTTCTTGTTCTGGATCATTCACGCGCAATAAGGAAGAGTTTAAAAGGGACCTTCTTAATCGGATCCAGGAAAATACTGAAGGATGGGAGATCGACAAAGATAGAGAATCAGGTATAAATTATGATTACAAATGCATTGAAGCTTTTATGGATACTGATAAATTTCGTAATATGAGTGCTACATATGGTCTTGATTCTCAAGTTGCTGCAAATCTTTATAAAGCTTTTGCCTCTCATTATGAATTGCCTAAGAAGAATTTTGATAAGTATCATGAACCGTATAAAGATAAAATTGATCCATCTATTAATAAATGCGTTGTAGTTGAAACTGTTGATCATGTTATTCCTGAAGCTTATATTGAAAAAACTCCTTTCCTCGCTAAGATGAAGGAGTACTCGTTATAAATAGTGCGGTTCATAAAAGTGAAAAGAAACCTATAGAACCTCGAAGAACAAATAAAAGTTGAACCTCGCTGTTGCAATAGTTAAAGATCTTGTGACCGAAAATTTGGAGGAAGGTCATATTATTTTCTCGTGAAGATGCTTCTAATATTGTTTCACATCCTAATAAACCCAAGCAAGCTAGTGTTCCTATGCTATCTGTTAGAATTGGTGATCATTGCTATTATGGTTTATGTGATATTGGTGCAAGTATTAGTGTTATTCCTTATGAGCTTTATACGGAGATTATGCACGAAATTGGTTATTGTGAACTTGAAGATATTGATGTGGTTATTCAGCTAGCTAATAGAGAAACTATTTCTCCAATTGGTATTGTTCGAGATGTGGAAGTTCTATGTGGTAAGATTAAATATCCTGCTGACTTTTTGGTACTTGGTTCTGCTGCTAGTGATTATTGTCCTATTATTTTTGGTAGACCTTTTCTAAATACTTGTGGAGCTATTAAGATTGCAAGAAAGAGAAAATTGTGACTAAATTTTCTGGTGAATCATATGAGTTTAACTTCTCTAAATTTACCAAAACTCCTTATAAAGCTGATTTGCCTAGTAATGATTTTAAAATGGAACAGTGTGCATCTATTGTTCTTGTTCCTAATAATCCTTTACAACAACATTTAGAGAATAGCGAGAGTGAAGTTTTTAGGAAAGAAAGAGATGAGCTTGAGGAAATTTTTCTTCGCCAACCTATTCTTAAGCATGATTTACCGGTGGAAGATCTGGGTACAACACCACCACCAAAGGAAGATCCTGTCTTTGATTTAAAACCATTGCTCGATAATCTTAAATATGCTCATATTGATGATAAGAAAATATATCCTGTTATTATTAGTTCTAAGCTTACGGAGTTTGAAGAAGAAAGGCTATTGGAAATACTGGAGAAACACCGAGGTGCTATTGGCTACACTCTTGATGATTTGAAGGGGATTTCTCCCTATATATGCCAACACGCCATCAATATGGAAGATGATGCGAAGCCTGTTGTTGAACCTCAGCGTCGTCTAATTCCTAAGATGAAGGATGTGGTAAGAATTGAGGTATTACGACTTCTTGAAGCTGGTATTATATATCCTATTGCTGATAGTAGATGGGTTAGTCCTGTGCATTGTGTTCCTAAGAAAGGAGGAATGACTGTTGTGCCTAATGATAATGATGAGCTCATACCTCAAAGAGTAGTTGTAGGTTATAGAATGTGCATTGATTATCGAAAAGTTAATAAGGTTACTAAAAAAGATCATTATCCTTTGCCTTTTATCGATCAAATGTTAGAAAGGTTATCTAAAAATACTCATTTTTGTTTTCTTGATGGTTATTCTGGATTTTCACAAATTGCTGTTAAAACTAAAGATCAAGAGAAAACTACTTTCACTTGTCCCTATGGAACTTATGCTTATAGACGTATGCCTTTTGGTTTATGTAATGCTCCTGCTACTTTTCAAAGATGCATGTCTGCTATTTTTCATGGTTTTTGCGAGAGTATTGTAGAGGTATTCATGGATGATTTTTCTGTCTATGGGAATTCTTTTGGTAATTGCTTGCGGAACTGATACGTCTCCAACGTATCAATAATTTCTTATGTTCCATGCCACATTATTGATGTTATCTACATGTTTTATGCACACTTTATGTCATATTCGTGCATTTTCTGGAACTAACCTATTAACAAGATGCCGAAGTGCCGCTTGTCGTTTTCTCGCTATTTTTGGTTTCAGAAATCCTAGTAACGAAATATTCTCGGAATTGGACGAAATCAACGCCTGTGGTCCTATTTTGCCACGAAGCTTCCGTAAGACCGAAGAGGAGACGAAGTGGGGCCACAAGGTGGCCACACCCTAGGGCGGCGCGGCCCCCTTGGCCGCGCGGCCCCGTGGTGTGGGCCCCTCGTGCCGCCTCCCCGACCTGCCCTTCCGCCTACTTAAAGCCTCCGTTGCGAAACCCCCGCACCGAGAGCCACGATACGGAAAACCTTCCGGAGACGCCGCCGCCGTCGATCCCATCTCGGGGATTCAGGAGATCGCCTCCGGCACCCCGCCGGAGAGGGGAATCATCTCCCGGGAGGACTCTACGCCGCCATGGTCGCCTCCGGAGTGATGTGTGAGTAGTCTACCCCCGGACTATGGGTCCATAGCAGTAGCTAGATGGTTGTCTTCTCCCCATTGTGCTTCATTGTCGGATCTTGTGAGCTGCCTAACATGATCAAGATCATCTATCCGTAATTCTATATGTTGCGTTTGTTGGGATCCGATGAATAGAGAATACTTGTTATGTTGATTATCAAAGTTATGTCTATGTGTTGTTTATGATCTTGCATGCTCTCCGTTACTAGTAGATGCTCCGGCCAAGTAGATGCTTGTAACTCCAAGAGGGAGTATTTATGCTCGATAGTGGGTTCATGTCTCCGTGAATCTGGGAAGTGACGAAATCTCTAAGATTATGGATGTGCTGTTGCCACTAGGGATAAAACATTAGTGCTATGTTCAAGGATATAGTCACCGATTACATTACGCGCAATACTTAATGCAATTGTCTCGTTGTTAGCAACTTAATACCGGAGGGGGTTCGGATGATAACCCGAAGGTGGACTTTTTAGGCATAGATGCATGCTCGGATAGCGGTCTATGTACTTTGTCGTAATGCCCAATTAAATCTCACTATACTCATCATAATATTTATGTGCATGGTCATGCCCTCTTTATTTGTCAATTGCCCAACCGTAATTTGTTCACCCAACATGTCGTTTATCTTATGGGAGAGACACCTCTAGTGAACTGTGGACCCCGGTCCAATTCTTTATACTCGAAATACAATCTACTGCAATATCTGTTCTACTGTTTTTCTCGCAAACAATCATCTTCCACACAATACGGTTAATCCTTTGTTACAGCAAGCCGGTGAGATTGACAACCTCACCGTTTCGTTGGGGCAAAGTACTTTGGTTGTGTTGTGCAGGTTCCACGTTGGCGCCGGAATCCCCGGTGTTGCGCCGCACTACATCCCGCCGCCATCAACCCTCAACGTGCTTCTTGGCTCCTCCTGGTTCGATAAACCTTGGTTTCTTTCTGAGGGAAAACTTGCTGCTGTGCGCATCATACCTTCCTCTTGGCGTTCCCAACGAACGTGTGAGTTACACGCCATCAAGCTCTTTTTCTGGCGCCGTTGCCGGGGAGATCAAGACACGCTGCAAGGGGAGTCTCCACTTCCCAATCTCTTTACTTTGTTTTTGTCTTGCTTAGTTTTATTTACTACTTTGTTTGCTGCACTAAATCAAAATACAAAAAAATTAGTTGCTAGTTTTACTTTATTTGCTATCTTGTTTGCTATATCAAAAACACACAAAAAAAATTAGTTACTTGCATTTACTTTACTTGATTCATCATGTTTCCTTTTAATTTTACCACGAAAGACATACCGGTAGGACGTGGGTCTATAATTGGGAGAAATAATATAGAAGAATTTTTCAATCATGTCAGTACCGTTGAAGATTTTGAAGATAGACACTTGGTAGAACTTGCTCCTACCTATGAAATTGCCGCTGCTGCTTTAGTTTGTATGATGGAAACTAAATTTGTTAACCTCAATCCTATAATCCAACACATGTTTCTTACACTCGGTGATATGGAAGAAGGGGAAAAGAAAGACTTTATTTTAGAAACCCTTCTTAGAGAATTTGGTGGTATAGCAAGAGAGGCTAGAAAGGTCTTTGCTAAATATAATATGCTTGGTTCTTATACCAATTTTGTTAGTCTCCTTGAAAAGATGGATATGGATAGAATAAAGTACACTAATAATATTAATGATGGTGGGGAGATCAAAGCACCAATACCATGTAAGCTCCTAGCGATGAATGATGCACTAGAAAATAATTATGCTTGGCTTGTTCCTGAAAATTTGTTTGATGAGAGTAGCAAGCCCAAGACTAATGAAAAGGGGGACGCTAAAACGTATGTATCTAATATACTATTCCTGGTTGAGAAAACTCCACACCCCGCTGAAGATGCACCACCCTTTGATAATACTTGATACACACTTTCTGCGCCTAGCTGAAAGGCGTTAAAGAAAAGCGCTTATGGGAGACAACCCATGTTTTTACATACAGTACTTTGTTTTTATTTTATGTCTTGGAAGTTGTTTACTACTGTAGAAACCTCTCCTTATCTTAGTTTAGTGTTTTGTTGTGCCAAGTAAAGTCGTTGATAGAAAAGTTCATACTAGATTTGGATTACTGCGCAGAAACAGATTTCTTTGCTGTCACGAATCTGGGCTGTTTTCTCTGTAGGTAACTCAGAAAATTATGCCAATTTACGTGAGTGATCCTCAGATATGTACGCAACTTTCATTCAATTTGAGCATTTTCATTTGAGCAAGTCTGGTGCCTCGATAAAATTCGTCAATACGAACTGTTCTGTTTTGACAGATTCTGCCTTTTATTTCGCATTGCCTCTTTTGCTATGTTGGATGAATTTCTTTGATCCATTAATGTCCAGTAGTTTTATGCAATGTCCAGAAGTGTTAAGAATGATTGTGTCACCTCTGAACATGTTAATTTTTATTGTCGCTAACCCTCTAATGAGTTGTTCTAAGTTTGGTGTGGAGGAAGTTTTCAAGGATCAAGAGAGGAGTATGATGCAACATGATCAAGGAGAGTGAAAGCTCTAAGCTTGGGGATGCCCCGGTGGTTCACCCCTGCATATTCTAAGAAGACTCAAGCGTTTAAGCTTGGGGATGCCCAAGGCATCCCCTTCTTCATCGACAACATTATCAGGTTCCTCCCCTGAAACTATATTTTTATTCCATCACATCTTATGTGCTTTGCTTGGAGCGTCGGTTTGTTTTTTGTTTTTTGTTTTGTTTGAATAAAATGGATCCTAGCATTCACTTTATGGGAGAGAGACATGCTCCGCTGTAGCATATGGACAAGTATGTCCTTAGTTTCTACTCATAGTATTCATGGCGAAGTTTCTTCTTCGTTAAATTGTTATATGGTTGGAATTGGAAAATGATACATGTAGTAATTGCTATAAATGTCTTGGGTAATGTGATACTTGGCAATTGTTGTGCTCATGTTTAGGCTCTTGCATCATATGCTTTGCACCTATTAATGAAGAAATACATAGAGCATGTTAAAATTTGGTTTGCATATTTGGTTTCTCTAAGGTCTAGATAATTTCTAGTATTGAGTTTGAACAACAAGGAAGACGGTGTAGAGTCTTATAATGTTTACAATATGTCTTTTATGTGAGTTTTGCTGCACCGGTTCATCCTTGTGTTTGCTTCAAATAACCTTGCTAGCCTAAACCTTGTATCGAGAGGGAATACTTCTCATGCATCCAAAATACTTGAGCCAACCACTATGCCATTTGTGTCCACCATACCTACCTACTACATGGTATTTTCCGCCATTCCAAAGTAAATTGCTTGAGTGCTACCTTTAAAATTCCATCATTCACCTTTGCAATATATATCTCATGGGACAAATAGCTTAAAAACTATTGTGGTATTGAATATGTAATTATGCACTTTATCTCTTATTAAGTTGCTTGTTGTGCGATAACCATGTTCACTGGGGGACGCCATCAACTACTCTTTGTTGAATTTCATGTGAGTTGCTATGCATGTTCGTCTTGTCCGAAGTAAGAGAGATCTACCACCTTATGATTAAGCATGCATATTGTTAGAGAAGAACATTGGGCCGCTAACTAAAGCCATGATCCATGGTGGAAGTTTCAGTTTTGGACATACATCCTCAATCTCATATGAGAAAATTATTAATTGTTGTTACATGCTTATGCATAAAAGAGGAGTCCATTATCTCGTTGTCTATGTTGTCCCGGTATGGATGTCTAAGTTGAGAATAATCAATAGCGAGAAATCCAATGCGAGCTTTCTCCTTAGACCTTTGTACGAGCGGCATAGAGGTACCCCTTTGTGACACTTGGTTAAAACATGTGCATTGTGATGATCCGGTAGTCCAAGCTAATTAGGACAAGGTGCGGGCACTATTAGTATACTATGCATGAGGCTTGCAATTTGTAAGATATAATTTACATGATACATATGCTTTATTACTACCGTTGACAAAATTGTTTCATGTTTTCAAAATCAAAGCTCTAGCACAAATATAGCAATCGATGCTTTTCCTCTATGGAGGACCATTCTTTTACTTTCATTGTTGAGTCAGTTCACCTATTTCTCTCCACCTCAAGAAACAAACACTTGTGTGAACTGTGTATTGATTCCTACATACTTGCATATTGCACTTATTATATTACTCTATGTTGACAATATCTATGAGATATACATGTTATAAGTTGAAAGCAACCGCTGAAACTTAATCTTCCTTTGTGTTGCTTCAATGCTTTTACTTTGATTTATTGTTTTATGAGTTAACTCTTATGCAAGACTTATTGATGCTTGTCTTGAAGTACTATTCATGAAAAGTCTTTGCTATATGATTCACTTGTTTACTCATGTCATATACATTGTTTTGATCGCTGCATTCACTACATATGCTTTACAAATAGTATGATCAAGGTTATGATGGCATGTCACTCCGGAAATTATCTTTCTTATCGTTTTACCTCGCTCGGGACGAGCGTAACTAAGCTTGGGGATGCTGATACGTCTCCAACGTATCGATAATTTCTTATGTTCCATGCCACATTATTGATGTTATCTACATGTTTTATGCACACTTTATGTCATATTCGTGCATTTTCTCGGAACTAACCTATTAACAAGATGCCGAAGTGCCGACTGTCGTTTTCTGCTGTTTTTGGTTTCAGAAATCCTAGTAACGAAATATTCTCGGAATTGGACGAAATCAACGCCCAGGGTCCTATTTTGCCACGAAGCTTCCAGAAGACCGAAGAGGAGACGAAGTGGGGCCACGAGGTGGCCACACCCTAGGGCGGCGCCCCCCCCCCCCCTTGGCCGCGCGGCCCCGTGGTGTGGGCCCCTCGTGCCGCCCCCTCGACCTGCCCCTCCGCCTACTTAAAGCCTCCGTTGCGAAACCCCCGCATCGAGAGCCACGATACGGAAAACCTTCCGGAGACGCCGCCGCCGCCGATCCCATCTCGGGGATTCGGGAGATCGCCTCGGCACCCTGCCGGAGAGGGGAATCATCTCCCGGAGGACTCTACGCCGCCATGGTCGCCTCCGGAGTGATGTGTGAGTAGTCTACCCCTGGACTATGGGTCCATAGCAGTAGCTAGATGGTTGTCTTCTCCCCATTGTGCTTCATTGTCGGATCTTGTGAGCTGCCTAACATGATCAAGATCATCTATCCGTAATTCTATATGTTGCGTTTGTTGGGATCCGATGAATAGAGAATACTTATTATGTTGATTATCAAAGTTATGTCTATGTGTTGTTTATGATCTTGCATGCTCTCCGTTACTAGTAGATGCTCCGGCCAAGTAGATGCTTGTAACTCCAAGAGGGAGTATTTATGCTCGATAGTGGGTTCATGTCTCCGTGAATCTGGGGAAGTGACAGAAATCTCTAAGATTATGGATGTGCTGTTGCCACTAGGGATAAAACATGAGTGCTATGTTCAAGGATATAGTCACTGATTACATTACGCGCAATACTTAATGCAATTGTATGTTGTTAGCAACTTAATACTGGAGGGGGTTCGGATGATAACCTGAAGGTGGACTTTTTAGGCATAGATGCATGCTGGATAGCGGTCTATGTACTTTGTCGTAATGCCCAATTAAATCTCACTATACTCATCATAATATGTATGTGCATGGTCATGCCCTCTTTATTTGTCAATTACCCAACTGTAATTTGTTCACCCAACATGCTGTTTATCTTATGGGAGAGACACCTCTAGTGAACTGTGGACCCCGGTCCAATTCTTTATACTAAAATACAATCTACTGCAATACTGTTCTACTGTTTTTCTGCAAACAATCATCTTCCACACAATACGGTTAATCCTTTGTTACAGCAAGCCGGTGAGATTGACAACCTCACTGTTTCGTTGGGGCAAAGTACTTTGGTTGTGTTGTGCAGAGTTCCACGTTGGCACCGGAATCCCCGGTGTTGCGCCGCACTACATCCCGCCGCCATCAACCTTCAACGTGCTTCTTGGCTCCTCCTGGTTCGATAAACCTTGGTTTCTTTCTGAGGGAAAACTTGCTGCTGTGCGCATCATACCTTCCTCTTGGGGTTCCCAACGAACGTGTGAGTTACACGCCATCAGGAACCTCGATAAAGTTTTGTAGAGATGTGAAGAAACTAACCTTGTTCTTAATTGGGAGAAATTCCACTTTATGGTTAATGAAGGAATTGTATTGGGACATAAAATTTCTGAGAGAGGTATTGAAGTTGATAGAGCTAAAGTTGAAGCAATTGAGAAGATGCCCTATCCCGGGGATGTTAAAGGTATTCGTAGTGTTCTTGGTCATGCTGGGTTTTATAGGAGGTTTATTAAAGATTTCTCCAAGATTTCAAAGCCTCTTACTAATCTTCTTCAAAAAGATGTACCTTTTGTTTTTGATGATGATTGTAAGGAAGCTTTTGAAACTCTTAAGAAAGCCTTAACAACTGCTCCTATAGTTGAACCTCCCGATTGGAACTTACCATTTGAAATTATGTGTGATGCTAGTGATTTTCTTGTAGGCGCTGTTCTTGGATAGCGGGTAAACAAAAAACTGAATGTTATTCATTATGCTAGTAAAACTCTTGATGCTGCTCAAAGAAATTATGCTACTACTGAAAAGGAATTGTTAGCTGTAGTTTTTGCTTGTGATAAGTTTAGGTCTTATATTGTTGATTCAAAAGTTACTATACATACTGATCATGCTGCAATCAGATACCTTATGCAAAAGAAAGATGCTAAGCCAAGGCTTATTAGATGGGTACTTCGTTGCAAGAATTTGATTTACATATTGTAGATAGGAAAGGTGCTGATAATCCTGTTGCCGATAATTTGTCTAGATTGGAAAATATTGCTTATGATCCTGTTCTCGTTAATGATAGTTTTCCAAATGAACAATTGGCTACAATAAAGGTGAGTTCGCGAGACAGATCCTTGGTATGCTGATTATGCTAACTTTATTGTTTCCAAGTACTTGCCTCCAACCTTTTCAGCTCAGCAAAGGAGGAAATTCTTTTATGACTTGAGGCATTATTTCTGGGATGACCCACACTTATATAAAGAAGGAGTGGATGGTATTCTGCGAAGATGTGTTCGCGAATATGAACAACAGGAGATATTGAGTAAATGTCATGGTAGTGCTTATGGAGGACATCACGCCGGAGAAAGAACCGCGCAAAAGGTTCTACAATCAGGTTTTTATTGGCCAACTCTCTTCAAAGATGCAAGGAAGTTTATTTTATCTTGTGATGAATGCCAAAGGGTTGGTAATATCTCCGGACGCAATGAAATGCCTATGAATTATACTCTTGTTATTGAACCGTTCGATTGTTGGGGATTTGACTTCATGGGACCTTTTCCCTCTTCGAAGGTAACACTCATATACTTGTTGCTGTTGATTATGTTACTAAATGGGTGGAAGCCATACCTACAAAAAGTGCCGATGGTGAGACCTCTTTAAGAATGCTTTTAGATATTATTTTTCCTAGATTTGGAGTTCCTAGATATATTATAACCGATGGAGGTTCTCATTTTATTCATGGTGGTTTCAGAAAAACTCTTGCTAGATATGGTATTAATCATAGAATTGCTTCCGCTTATCATCCTCAAACTAGTGGGCAAGTAGAATTATCAAATAGAGAGATTAAATCTATCTTGCAAAAGACCGTTAATAAAACTAGAAAGAATTGGGCTAGTAAATTGAAGGATGCACTTTGGGCTTATAGAACTGCTTATAAAAATCCCATGGGAATGTCACCTTATAAAATGGTTTATGGGAAAGCTTGTCATTTACCTTTAGAACTAGAGCACAAAGCTTATTGGGCAGTTAGAGAATTAAATAAAGATCCTAAACTTGTCGGTAATAAGAGGTTGTTGCAATTGAGTTCTCTAGATGAATGGAGAAGTGAAGCTTATGAAAATGCTAAACTCTTTAAAGAGAAAGTTAAAAAATGGCATGATAGAAGGATTATCAAAAGACAATTTAATATTGGGGATAAAGTCCTATTGTATCGGTCTCGCCTTAGATTCTTTGCAGGGAAATTACTCTCGAAATGGGAAGGACCATATGTTGTCGAGGAGGTGTATCGTTCAGGAGCAATCAAAATTAGCTCTCTCCAAGGCAATGCTACGCAAGTGGTGAATGGACAAAGACTCAAGCATTATATCTCAGGTGATTCTTATAATGTTGATGTTGATATTATTCGAGTGGAGACACCGGAGGCTTTCATCAAAGGACAAATTGACAGTTCGCCAGAACTCGACTTTGAATAGGTAACGATCTGGTAATGAAAAGTTCGCAATTTACTTTCCGAACAATATTTTTGCTGTTTTTGGAAAATATGAAAAATTACGAGATCGAAACGGAGTGGAGGAGACGCACGAGGGCGTGCCACCATAGGCCGGCGCGGCCTGGCCTGGGCCCGCGCCGCCCTATGGTCTGGCCGCCTCGTCGCCCCTTTCCGACTCTGGTTCGATCTGGTACTTTCCTTTTGTCGTGAAATTTTTTGCTATATAATCCCCCGGACCCCTGGAGGTCCGTATATCATTTTCTCGACGTGTTTTGTTTCGAGCTGTTTCTGCCAGGATCTGTTTTCAGTTTAGAAGCACCATGGTCTCCAAGAACAATGGCAAGGAGCTTCCGGATAAAGATAATCAAGATCTTGAGTGGAAAGAGGAAGACAAGAGCATCAAGGAAGAAGATGAAGAAGGGGTGGAGGAAGACTCGCGTGCACACCCGCGTGCTACCATCGCAAGCGTCAAGGTGGTGGACAATCCCTTCAGTGCAAACAAGAGCGCAAGAATTCGCACCGGAGGAGGGGTTCCACATCATTACCTAGCTCCGAAGACATCTTTCTCGGGCACTCATCATCCCTTCCGCAATCTAATTTTCAATAATCAAATTGAAAGGATTCCCAGGGCAGCATTGCCCAGCAATTGGGATATAGATCGTTCTAACGCTGCAGGAAGGACGAAGCCTGAAGGTGAAGAGTGGGGAAATAACTCCAAGAATTGGGACTCGCCGTCGGACATACTTCTTAACCGCGTCGAGCACAATTCGGAGATGATTCGCAACCTCATATACAAGATTGATGAGCTTCAGGAGCTTGTTGAGAAGCTTGTCAGGAATTCATCACCACCATCGCCGAAGGAGTAATTCATCATCGGTATTGGCATCCCCTTGGTTTGTTCCAAGCTTGGGGGAGTGCCGCGGTATCACATCATCACTACCTTTTACTTTTTACTGTCAAGTAGTGTCATATCATGAGTAGGGAAGTTATCATATAAGATGGGTTGCGGTTTGGAAGTATCTCTCCTTTAGTTGGTTGTCTATGTATCCCTTGGTGTGAGTTATCGTTATGGAATATTAATGAGAAGTCTTATCATTTACATATTGCACATCTTATTTTAGTTTGCAGTCTCTGCTATATGATTTACCTTGTTGTTAGTATTGGTATCACTTTGGGAGCATTGAATAAATCTATTTGGTTTTGGCAAACTTAGCATTGGTCAATAGCAACAACACTTTGAGGTCTAAGTAGAAAAGAGAAATACATGTAGTTGTTTCATTGTCTTTCTTTCTTGTTAGCTCATAGCTTATTATTCTGAAGTTAAAATTGTTTGTGCTTATAAGGAAGATGCATGATTGTTTCTATCACATGTATATTTGTTTGTTTCCCTCGACTCTTATGCTTGCTAATTAACCTTGCTAGCCAAAGACCTGTACTGAGAGGGAATACTTCGCGTGCATCCAAACCTTAACCCAAACCTATGCCATTTGTGTCCGCCATATCTACCTACTACATGGTATTTTCTGCCATTCCAAGTAAATACTTCATGTGCTACCTTTAAATAATTCAAAATATACTATCTCTTATTTGTGTCAATGTTTTATAGCTCATGAGGAAGTATGTGGTGTTTTATCTTTCAATCTTGTTGGGCAACATTCACCAATGGACTAGTGGCTTCATCCGCTTATCCAATAATTTTGCAAAAAGAGCTGGCAATGGGATTCCCAGTCCCAAATTAATTAAACTAAATAGACACTCCTCCATGGTATGTGATTGATGGACGGCACCCGAAGGATTCGGTTAGCCATGGCTTGTGTAAGCAAAGGTTGGGGGAGTGTCATCATCATAATAAAACCAAAATAAAAAGGCACTCCTTCATGGTATGAGATTGTTGGCGGGCACCCGAGGATTCGGTTAGCCATGGTTTGTGAAAGAAAGGTTGGAAGGAGTGCCACACAAAATAAAAATAAAATGGGAGCCGCTCTTTGAAGGTTGTCTGGCAAGGGGGTTAGAGTACCCGCTACCAGTCGTTGACAACAACAAACACCTCTCAAAATGTTACTTTTATTATCTCTATATGATTTCAAAACTGAAAAGCTCTAGCACATGATTTAATCCCTGCTTCCCTCGCGAAGGGCCTGTCTTTTACTTTATGTTGAGTCGGTAAACCTATTTCTCTCCATCTCAAGCAAGCATTTGAGTAGTTGTGATCAAACCATTATATTGTGATTTGTTTCATCATGTCTTTTATTCTTCCTTGTTTAGTACAAGTTTTATCTCGAATGAATATAGCTTTGCAAGTTATCAATGATTATGAGGAGACTATTATGATTGAGTATGCAAGTTGTGCCATATAAACTTTAACATGAGAGCGCTGCTCAATGAGATAAGTATAATCTGTTAATTGTTCTCTGACCAAGAACGAAGTTTGCCATTACCAACTATGATTTCTTATGCACCCTTATTTGTGATTACCTTATACTTGTTTCAGGTTGAGTTATATGAGGAAGTTGTTTACTAGAATGTCTTGTGTGAATGAATATGATGCTTCTTATCCGTATTTTATTTATCGACTCTTCACTCCATAAACATGTGGTCCTGTTTATCGAGTTCAGTTTCGCTTGGGGACAAGCGAAGTCTAAGCTTGGGGGAGTTGATACGTCCAATTTGCATCACTATTTTGTATCATAATTTGCTATTATTCATTGATATATTTCATATTTGGACATAATACTTATGTTATTTCATCTATTTTGCATGTTTCATCATTATTGGAGGATCGAGCACCGGAGCCAGGATTCTGCTGGAAAAAGCACCGCCAGAATGCAATATTTCGGAAGATCAACTGTGGAAGGAAATTATACCAAAAATCCTATTTTTCCAGATGACGAAGGAAGCCAGAAGGGGGAGCTGAGAAGACCCAAGGTGGGGCCAGACCACAGGCCGGCGCGGCCCATGGCCTGGCCGCGCCACCTGGTGGTGAGGGGGCCCCACAGCCCCTTTCGCCTCCTTTTCTTCGCGAAATCCTTCGTCCCGAAGACCTAAGCCACGAGAGGGTACCTCACGAAGAGTTACAGCCGCTCTCGCGGGGCGGAGAACACCAGAGAGAAAAGAGCTCTCCGGCGGGCTGAGATCCGCCGGGGAAATTCCCTCCGGGAGGGGGAAATCGACGCCATCGTCACCGTCATCGAGCTGGACATCATCTCCATCACCATCATCATCATCTCCACCATCATCACCGCCGTCTCCACCACTGGACATCGTCACTGCCGTAGCAATTTGGGTTTGATCTTGATTGTTTGATAGGGGAAACTCTCCCGGTATCGATTTCTACTTGTTGTTGATGCTATTGAGTGAAACCATTGAACCAAGGTTTATGTTCAGATTGTTATTCATCATCATATCACCTCTGATCATGTTCCATATGATGTCTCGTGAGTAGTTCGTTTAGTTCTTGAGGACATGGGTGAAGTCTAAATGTTAGTAGTGAACTATGGTTGAGTAATATTCAATGTTATGATATTTAAGTTGTGGTGTTATTCTTCTAGTGGTGTCATGTGAACGTCGACTACATGACACTTCACCTTTATGGGCCTAGGGGAATGCATCTTGTACTCGTTTGCCAATTGCGGGGTTGCCGGAGTGACAGAAACCTAAACCCCCGTTGGTATATCGATGCAGGAGGGATAGCAGGATCTCAGAGTTTAAGGTTGTGGTTAGATTTATTCTTAATTACTTTCTTGTAGTTGCGAATGCTTGCAAGGGGTATAATCACAAGTATGTATTAGTCCTAGGAAGGGCGGTACATTAGCATAGGTTCACCCACACAACACTTATCATAACAATGAAAATTATTTAGCCGTATGTAGCGAAAGCACTAGACTAAAATCCCGTGTGTCCTCGAGAACGTTTGGTCATTATAAGTAAACAACCAGGCTTGTCCTTTGTGCTAAAAAGGATTGGGCCACTCGCTGCAATTGTTACGCTCGCACTTTACTTACTCGTACTTTATTCGCTTGTTACATCAAAACCCCCTGAATACTTGTCTGTGAGCATTTACAGTGAATCATTCATCGAAACTGCTTGTCAACACCTTCTGCTCCTCGTTGGGTTCGACACTCTTTCTTATCGAAGATACTACGATACACCCCCTATACTTGTGGGTCATCAGTCTCCACCAAAGGTGAGCTACAAGAGTGGTGTGGGGTCCATGCTGAGTTGGATAAGTCATTGGTCCCATGCTGAGCTGGTTAAGTTGTGGGTCATAAGTCGTCGATCCCACGCTAAGCTGGTTAAGTTGTGGGTCCCACCTAGACTAATGGCCCGTTCTGAGCAAACAAACAAATGTCGTATATGAGCTATTTCAACTAGCAGACGCATCGCATGGTAGCCATTTCGGCCAACGTCGTCGCGTTTCAGTCCATTTCCCTCAATTATGTTGCACAGGAGCTACTCGTCGGAGCTCCACTCCCCCCCCCCCCCCACACACACACACGTCGATTTCGTTGTTTCGGATGGAACGACCGATTTCTACCCAGCCAAACCGCGAGTGGACGCCGAACATGGTGCGCACACCGTCGTAGATGACGGAGTCGAACATGGGCCCTTCGTGCTTTGGTAGTCCGAGGACGTCGCCGGAGAGAAGTTGGGCATCTAGGATTAGGTGCTCCCGGCAGAGCGTCAGATGTTACGCGGTGGCGCAGACGATCTTGGCGTCAGGAACATTGAGCGTGCAGGTGGTTGTCTATGGAGACTATGGAGCACATACTTGTTGGTTGTCCCTGATTACGGATCACCTAGCAGGAGGTCTTCTCCTGGGTTCGCTCCCTTGCGAGTATACCTACCTGTCGATGTGGTCAAGTTCGTGGATTGTTGGGACGCGACCATCAGTGCTTCCCCAAAGGTGATCCACAGGAGTACTTCCTCAGCGATTATGCTCATAGCTTGATGCTTATGGAAGCGACCTAATAATGCAGTCATCTTCGATGTCACGTAGTCCAATCTCATTTTTTCAAGACGGAGATAATGTCTAGTATGTGAATGGATCGATGCATGCGACCTTCTTATATTATACTATTCAACCAAGTCCGGGCAAGATACGTCAAAAAACCTGAAGCCACCACACAACACCTACAAACCGAACAATGAGTGAAGATAATGTCAAGAGGACCTTATACCCTAAAAATGCAATAACCCGCTATCAACTAGGAACCGGAAACATCGCATACCCCGAGATTCTTTCTAGGAAAACTAGGAGCAATCATCTAGGCTAGCACACTCTTAGCGAGCACCTCATGCACACACTACATAATTAAGCCGCCACCGCCATTAACGAATGGTCCATCGTTAGGGAAGAGAACCACATGGTCTTCGCTAGGTCCACCGCCGCCGCTGCCACGATGCTAGACAATGCCACCACCTTGCGTGCGTCCATCATCACACATCTACCATCGAGGCCCTCCATGTTGTCGATACTCGTCGTTTTTGATGCGGAAGAAAAGACACCGCTCCACCTCAAGTCCCTTCCAGCGAGCACCTACTCCAAAAAACGATGCCCCAGGAGGGTGACAACACCACATGCTGCCATCGTCTGATACGGGAGACCCAAATTTGGGGTTCTCCCAAAGTTGAACGGGCGAGAAGACAAGAGCTGCAACAACGATGCCTTAGACAAGGTAACTGCGGAAAGATGCCACCATCGTCTGCCATGACTAAAGTCGGCGCGGTTTTCACCGGCAGCCTTGCACGCTCGAATCCACCACCGGCTATATCGCCACCTACCGCGAGGTCGGTACCACCATCATCTCTAATGTGCACGCCCCGGAGGGCTACAGTTCTCCCACATTTACCGTCATCGACACCGGGGACTGTCGTCCCCGTGAATCCACCAGGGCACCGTCGCGCTACCGGGACAACAGTCACAGATGGTCGCGCCAACAGTCGCAGATTGTCATGCCGACGCTCCAAAATGCTTCCGAGCATTTCCCCTTCCATCCATGGCTTGGCCACGATGCGCTATGGCCCCACCACCCCTTCAGCGGTGGTGGTGGCTAGGAACTAGGGTTTGTCCTTGGCCGCCTAGGAGGGAGGCGAGACGAGAAGAAGTGGGAAGTTATCAATGGGTTGGTCGACATGATAAAGACAGATGCCAAGTCGTGGGCAACAACTGCTCTACCCGGGTCCGGGGCTAGTGTGTAAAGTGCCGCATTGTACTCAGATGTTGCCCTTCTAGGTTGGTATCAAATTATTTCTATGAATAAATCGAAAGCAAAGTATTTTGCATTTTATGGAAGAAATAAAAAGTTCTCCTTTCTCAAACCTTTCCGCTGGTCTTTGGTGCACCTGGATTAGGAACTTAGCTCCTACAACCAGTGGGTGGTGCTTTTTGAGGGATAACCCCTCACCACTCTTCCGTGCTCATCAAATTCAAGAAGATCATCTGCAATATTCTAGAACTACTTGTATTATTCTTGATTAATAGGTCGACAGTGACCGACTTTAGTATCAATTCTGATAACAACAGTTTGACTCCTATCCATGTTCTTTTTACGAAATGTAGCAGAACTACTTTTTCATTCATTCAGGGCTGGCAGAACAGGAAAACAAATGGAAGTATTAAGAAGAGTTGCGGGAACTAAGCTAGGAGGAAACTAAGAACAGTGCATGGCCCGCATGGGTAGCACGGTAAATAAGGTAGTTACATAAAAAGAACATGGATAGGAGTACATGCATTACCAACTAAGCATTTTAATGATATGACATGGCACTAAATGAAGAAAAGAGTAATTGTGGTAACTAGCTATTTTACCATAACATCACATTTTTCAAGATACAATGAGTCTATAAGTTAATTAATGACTCATGCATGATACTTACTATGCACTATTAATGTAATAACATAGGCTAGTGTTATATGCATGACACTACTTTATTTTACTTCCCATTATGACTAGTCTTAGTCAGGTGGACGGCCTAGTGTGTTGGCTCCGCCACTGTCTACATCGGGGCTTTGAGGTTGCACTTCTCAACGCCACGAATCAAGATGTTGAGAAAAACTTAGTAGCGATTTTTGCAAAGTAGCGGTGCATAGGTCAACACCGCCGCCTCTAGCTTTGAAGTGTTGGTGCTTCAAGCATAAGATTTCATATATTTGGAACACATTCAACACAAAGTATTATACCTTTAGACAGTTTTAGACATTTCAAAGTGAGCTAGATACATATTATAATGAGCGAATCTACACCCTAAGAGTAAAATAACTACGTAAAATAGATGAATCTATCTATTATATACTAAAAGCAAAATAAGAGAGTTTTTTCGAGGCACCAGGTTAATCCACATATGCTAATAAAATATAAACCGGTGATATTAATTTCAACGTTTGAGATTAAAAGATAAGAAGTGTTACGTACAACAATATATGTGTACAAAATTGAAACTTACGGCACGTAGATGCCATATGGGTCCACATCGTTAGTTAGCTAAAAAGAGCATATCTGTGCGCATCTCAACATATCTCAAACACGTTCAATGGTTCAGTCCATATGATTTAAAGCAGTTTTATCTATGCAATGAATCGTGCAGTGAATTGATACGTATAGACAGAGTCCGCGTGTCGGCCGGCCGGAAAAAAATATCCATGTGAAAAACGAATATGTGCATGGTACAGGGGCAGGAAAAATTTGAAGCACCATGTTCACGTCATCGTATTTGTGCCGTGTTACATGCCATTATAAAATAGGATGCAATTTTTTCCATGTTAAAAGAAGGAAGCTATATATGATGCCATATAATTCAAGTCAAAGGGAGGAGTCCTATACTTGTACGTCAGATGTAGAGAAGGAAATCAGATTCTTTTTTATAATAGCAGC
Organism: Lolium rigidum; assembly: GCF_022539505.1. NCBI lineage: Eukaryota > Viridiplantae > Streptophyta > Magnoliopsida > Poales > Poaceae > Lolium > Lolium rigidum. The sequence goes on along the minus strand of NC_061512.1, from coordinate 184,630,026 downwards.
GTCTAATTTTTCCAAAGAAAAAGGAGTCCTATACTTGTACGTCAGATGTAAAGAAGGAAATCAGATTCTTTTTTTAATAGCAGCGTTGAATTTTTCCAAAGAAAAACTAGCTAAATTTCTTAACCGATCTCTCCACTCTAAATGGAAAGTGAGAGACAGGACATTATAAAAAATTGAAATATCGCAACTCAATGGGACATGCACGTTAAAAAAATCATGCAAAAAGGGAAAAAAGAAACATTACGAACAAATTAAGGAGTTTGTACATCCCTTCGATTCATATTACTTGACGCCATATCGTGACACATTTTAGCTGTTGATACATCAATTTTAGCGTCAAGTTAAAGTCTAAATTATTATGGTAAGTTTTGGAACGGCTGTTCCTAAGAAAATATTACTCTAAATTATTTTCAAATTGAATGAAGTGAAAATAATAGGAGCTTCTAGCCGGAACTCATGTGCATGATCCCAAGCTTTGAGACAATATATATTGTCCATACAATTGGGTGAGACACATAATAGTAAAATGAAGATCAATATAAACATTAGCATACTTTTAACCTAATGTACCTTCATAACTACGATTGTTGTCGCAAAATTAGATGCTTCGAAAGAAAATCGGTTTTGACAAAGAGACTCCAAGAAGCAATGCAATTGCAGAATTGTAGTAAACGTGTAAGAAAAAGTAACTATACATTTATTTTTGCGTAGTACTTTGAATTTTTATTTATTCTCAAATATTTTATGTGTAATTTGTTTTGTAATATTATGACCAATTTTATCTAGATTTATGTAAGTCGTGCCTTTGTACCAATTACGCAAACACAAAGCGAAACTGACATGGTATTAACAGATACTATATGGTAGTTGAGCAAAGAATAAATATCAACTAAAAATAATTCATTTGGGGATAATCAATAAACACTAGATTTCGTAGTTAATTTTGATAATTATATATCATTACTTCTATAAAGTGATAACGTGTAAAACATTATAGAAAAAGTGAATAATTATGATAAAAAGGCCTTTGGAGATGTTGCCCTCGCATTTGCGAGGGTCACCTTGCTAGTTCACTAAAAGCTAAAACATCATATATTAATAATGGAGGGAGTACATTAAAATATTAAAATAATTTGTTACTAAAATCTACCCAAATGCTATGGTCCAGTTTCTCACTTCCCCAAAACTCCCTTGGCTCTCGTTGTACCAATTTGTAAGACCATATGTTTGTTCCACAATTGTTTTGTTTCTCCGTGGTATCTGCACGTCCAGACTTTAGAACAAAGGCAACTTCACCTTCACGCTGAACAAGGTCAACATGGACGGTGTCAGGCCAATCGTACAATCTCGGAAGGAAAACCTTGTTCTGCATCCACTTGACGCTAGTCTTCTTCATCGTCGTCGTCAATGTGCCGGTAAACAATGTCCTCTCCTCTAGGTCTTGTATCTTCTCCCACTCCATGGTGTGCTCGTTCAGTTTGACAATGTTGACTGGTGTCCCACGATGTCCGATAAGGACGGCCATCAGCTCGCCATGGTCGGACTTGACCAAGTAGCTGTCATCGTGCTCGAATGTAAAACTTCCAGGCTTCTCGAGAATGTTGAATCCTTCCTCGTGTTTTCTCTGGTCGTACACTGCTAATGCGCCGTCCCTATCCAGCAGGTAGAGAAAGCCGTCATGGAGAACCGGGTTACAGTCCTGCGATGCCCAAAAGCATGGTCCGTCGCAATCAGAGCTCGTGTAGCTCCACTCCCCCCACACGTCGATTTCGTTGTTTCGGATGGAACGGCCGATTTCGAGCCAGCCAAACCGCGAGTGGACGCCGAACATGGTGCGCACACCGTCGTAGACGACGGAGTCGAACATGGGCCCGTCGTGCTTTGGTAGTTCGAGGACGTCGCCGGAGAGAAGTTGGGCGTCTAGGATTAGGTGCTCCCGGCAGAACGTCAGATGTTGCGCGGTGGCACAGACAATCTTGGCGTCAGGAATATTGAGCGTGCAGGCGATCTCGAAGTTCTTGTGATAGTAGGGGCTGTAGTACCGCATGTTGGTGGTTCCGACGTCGGTGGTGTAGAGGAGGAGAGGCGTGATCCAGGCCGGGTAGAAGAAGGGCGCGCAGGCACGGGCAGATTGCCATTGCCGGCACACCAAACCGAAGCTCGGGTGGCTCGACCACCGCAGATGATCCAGGATCCGAACCAGTACGTCCACCGGGAGAGACGACCAGTCATGTTCCTGCCATGTCATCGCCTTCATCTCGTCAAGGTGAGCTCGCGCTGTATACGGGGCACTGCCAGGTGCCGCGCCAGCTAAATAATAGCAGAACCGATAATTTGGACTCTAAACCGATTAGGAACGGCTATGATGGAGATCAGATCGCTGGCGGAGTAAATTTGATTTCCTTTCTTTATGGAAACATGTGGAGATTGAGTCGGTATGAGTATGATGGACCGTTTGGTCAGGGATGACCGCCTCTTTCTTTTTCTGATGAGAGAGAAGAGGATGCCACCTCTCTCGTGGACTTCGATTCATATGGCCTATATAAGTGCTACCATATAAGCAAGCCGAAGAAAAGAGGCCAGGTACGAGCAAATAGCTAGCAGCGCGAGGGAACTCTTGCTGTCTCTGTCTCGGGTGTAGGGTACGGTCTGTCTCCTCTGAAAAAAATATTCAGTATTAGCCAGCTCCCTCGTGTATACGACTATGAAAGGAAGTGAAAAAACAGCTCTACTGGATCCCAAGACCTCACCGTTGTTACTGTTTCATTACAACTACTACACGCCCGTGGAGGAAAGCGACGATCAAGAGAATTTCAGCGATCAAGATGAGCCTGAGGAGGATGAACAAGATGATAGTGCAAGCTACGAGGAGTATGACGTCGACAAAAGTGATAGCGACGATGCGCTTGTTGCAGACGAAGAAGAGGCCGAGAAAACTTACTGCGATGATGACGGCGATCTCTTCTTGTACAGTGTAAGTACAGGGCAATTACAGGGCATGAGATTAGACGATTTGGAAAGCCACTTCTACTGGGTTACACCCCAAGGCTGGTTGCTCATGCGGCACCACGACACACGCCAGACCTTCCTGTGGAATCCCTTCACCAGTCGTAGAATCAGCCTGCCATCGGCTCAGGGGGAATTCCTCGAAAAGAACACCACCAGGTGCTTGCTGTCGTACGCACCCACTGATCCCAACTGCATCGTGCTGGTTGTAAATTTCATGGACACGGTGCTCTGGTACTGCAGTCCTGTTGCTGGAACCCAGTGGGTTGAGCATAGGTACGACTCACGGAGGCTCCATGGAAGCCGCAATAACGTGGTCAGAAGAATGAGGCATCTTGCAGCATCTGGGGGGAAATTCTACACAGATATGGCTTGTGCTTTTGTCACACTCCAGTTCTCGCCGCATCCGACATTTACGGTAACCCCGTTTGGTGTTAAATCGCTGGAACTTTACAGCTGCACCGATTTCATACTGCTGGAATCATGCGGGGAGTTGTTCAAATTATCCTTCGCTCAGCAGTTTTACGTTCACAAAGTTCTGCATATTCGTGTTGAGAAGCTGGACATAGCTGAAAGGGCTTGGGTGAAAGTGCAAACTCTGGGAGATAGAGTGTTCTTGGTGAATTATAGGTTTTTCGCGGCATCATTTGGTGCTGAAGAAGTCGGCTTAAAGCGGAATTGCATATACTTCTTGAAGCGCGGTGACAAGGGATTGTATGTGTACAACATGGAGCGAGGAACTACTACCGTGCATAATCCCGGTAAAGATCTGCAAGATGATGTGGCCGCTGAAATTTTGTTCATACCTCTTTCTTGAATCTGACCTTTTTTATCCCTTTTATACACATATATATCAGATACTGTACTGAATGGTACAGTATTGTAATAGAATATATTAAGTGGCACGTTTTTTTCCTAGACAGAAAATGCTTTGCAGCCTAGCTTTCCGTGTGATGTGACGGCAAACAATCTCCGTTAGTAGTATTGTATCTATGACGATAAAAACAGGATTTATGCTGTAGACAAATAAGGCAGAAAAATCTCTTTACTTTTAAAGCATGATAAATTAGATAAGTGCAAGATGAATAATTTATAGTGTAGATATCACGACAAGATTTTAGATTTGGTACTATATATCTCATGTGTACAAGTTAACCGTTACACCTAAGAAGATAACAAGCTGATTAATTAAGGGAGTGGTGTTTTGGAACATGGGAGCATATGCTCCCTTCATTTTGAAATGCATCTTACACATATTTTGAAAATTTTAAAAAATTGAAACAAAAAAATTTGTACTTACATCTTCACGTGCTACACGCTTACAAAGTCGTTTCATGAAAAAATCGACTTGTCATGTGACGTGTGTAAAAAAACAAAATTCAGTGTTGAGAATAAGGTTGTTCACAAAATAAATTTTCTCTTTTTTCCGTAGATCACAAAAAATATTATATTTCATGAAGCTTGGCAAACTCACATATGTTATGAAGATGTACATGTAGAATTTTTTGTAAGAAAAAATTCAACACTTCTAGATATAATTTTTGTTAGAGGGAGCATATGCACCCCGAGAGCCGAATTGAATTTTTGATTAAGATGTTCCTGTTTATCTTCTTTACTATTAAATTAAAATAAGACGTGATGGTTCGTGATGGTCCATCAAACCAGTGCACCACCCGAACAAGAAAATAGGAAAGGCCAGCGTACGTATATAACTGGCTCGATGTAGAGTTCTGATCAGATAACTAGACCACGTCCAGAATAGGATGTATGAGAAAGAAAAAGGAAACGTATCTACAAAATCCAATCCGTACTGATACAGCTAGCATATCTTCTTCTGTTTTCAAAAAAAAACTAGCATATCCTCTTCAGCTCTTCCCTAATTTCAATGGCTAAAACAGACATATAGGTCAGTAAGCTGGAAGCATGTCGGGCAATCCCGATCCAATCGCCACGCTGAGCAAAGGAAAAAAAAAAATCTGTAAACGGAAAGAGATTGATCGAGGCCCGTCTCTTTTGCCATGCTACTTTAAATATCCTAGCTTTCGTTTTCTTTTCCAAACATACACACAGCTGGTCGACTTGGAAACGTCATGGACCTTACTTTCCGAATTTCCGTACGTGCATGCTTCTTCGGTTTAAAATTTATAGCATATATGCAGCTCTGAATATGTAGGCAACTATAAAAATGTAAAAATGTAAAAACTTTCACATGGACAGCTTTTAGCCGGTTCCTGAAGAATACGGGCAGATTTCACGATTTACCATGCAAAATAATACCATGTCCTATTCGGATCGGTTGTTCAACGTGTGAATCAGATCGGTCGATGCCAACTACAAGGTTCCACATATTACAAAGAGAAATGAGGACTAATGCAAGGAAGAGCTCATGGTCATACAAAAATTGTGGTCTATCTATCCACTAGAGAGTGTCTAGATATATTTAACTTTCGATGCTTTTTTTATAAACAGAGGTAGTATTTATTTTATTTTTAAAATTATCTATCATTTATCATCCCGTCGCAACGCACGGGTACCATGCTAGTACTCGAAAGAGATCAGAAGCTTTGGTTTCATATTAACCCTAAAAAAGGGTGCCTCTAATTCTTAGAATTAGCTTAATATTACGTCAAGTGATATTATTTAATCTTAGTTGCAACATATATATACCTCATCATGCTAGATTGAATCACGGCTAAACACTGAAGGGGCAAACATAAAATGCAGAAGTTGCAGCATTAGACTCAATAATCTAGGTTCTCTTTGCTGGAAGCAGTTCTTTCTATAGAGTGACAAGGGGTGTAGATTTGTGAAGAAGTAGTCCTAGAGAGATACAATTTCCTCCTAGCCAATAATGGCCAGGGCACCAGACCACCCTCCTCCTCGAAACAAACATTATCTCCACTTTATAAGTAAAGCCAAATGACCGACCCGATAAAAATCAACACCGATGCTTATAAGAGGATAGCGACGCAATGACCAATATTTTTTTGTTTGTTTTGCCCCTCCTTTCCCGCATTTCTCTGAGCTAAGGATTGCGAGACTAGTCGGCTATGTAGAGGTCTGATACGTCTCAAACGTATCTATAATTTCTTATGTTCAATGCTAGTTTTATGACAATACCTACATGTTTTATTCATACTTTATATCATTTTTATGCATTTTCCGGGACTAACCTATTAACAAGATGTCGAAGCGCCAGTTCCTGTTTTCTGCTGTTTTTGGTTTCAGAAATTCTACACAGGATATATTCTCGGAATTGGACCCCACGAAGACAGAAGTCAATATTTTGCCGAGACGGACCCAGAGAGCCAGAGATGGGCCAGAGGGGGGCCAAGGGGCCCCCACACCATACCATGGCGCGGGCCCACCCCTGGCTGCGCCGCCATGTGGTGAGGGCACCCTGGGGCTCCTCCGAGGCCGCCCTTCCGCCTATATATTCTCCCAGATGCGAAAACCCTAAAGATATCGGTCATATTCCACGAAAAGTTATGTAGCCGCTGCCATCGCGAAGCCAAGTTTGGGGGACAGAAGTCTCTGTTCCGGCACACCGCCGGGACGGGGAAGTGCCCCCGGAATCCATCGACTCCATCGCCATCTTCAACGCCGTTGTTGTCTCCCATGATGAGGAGGGAGTAGTTCTCCCCCGAGGCTGAGGGTTCTACCGGTAGCTATATGGTTCATCTCTCTCTCCCATGGTGTGATCTTTATGTGATCATGAGATTTGTAATCTAGTTGAATATGTAGATGTTGCTCTTGTCTATTATGCACTCTAGAGGTTACTTTAATATGAACTCCGGAGTTACTCTCCACGGTGTGATGGTGACAGTGTGCGCATCGTGTGTGATTCCTTTATGACGTTGTGGAGCTTGTTTACTCCGGCTTGAGGTGTGCTTTTGCAGCCCTACACAATGAATGGTGTTTGTTATCCAACAAGAGAGTGTTTGAGAGTAGCATTTATTTATTCAATTATGTGATCATTGTTGAGAGTGTCCACTAGTGAAAGTATGATCCCTAGGCCTTGTTTCTAAGCATTGAAACGCCGTTTCCAACAAGTTCTGCTACATGTTCGTTTGCTGCCATTTTTATTTCAGATTGCAGTTACTACTTATAATCATTCATATTACTTGTATTTCACTATCTCTTCGCCGAACTAGTGCACCTATACATCTGACAAGTGTATTAGGTGTGTTGGGGACACAAGAGACTTCTTGTATCTTAATTGCGGGGTTGCTTGAGAGGGATATCTTTGACCTCTACCTCCCTGAGTTCGATAAATCTTGGGTGATTCACTTAAGGGAAACTTGTTGCTCGTTCTACAAACCTCTCGCTCTTGGAGGCCCAACACTCGTCTACAGGAATATAAGCGTGCGTAGACATCAAGCTATTTTCTGGCGCCGTTGCCGGGGAGGTAAGGTAAAAGGTATTCACATCCTCCGACTACTAAGCTATTTCCTAGCACTGTTGCCGGTGTGTGAGTACTCGAAGCTATTTCCTTTAGATTCTGCAATTATATCTTTTTGTTTCTTGTTTTTTATTTCACTAGTTAGGCTTAATAGAAAACAACAAAAATATTAGAGATCTTTATAGTATTTATCTTGAGTTAGGACATGAGGTGTTTGAAGAGAAAATTAAAAAACCTATGGAACTTTATATCAATGCTAATGGCAATATTATTAGTATGAATGCTTTGAACACCATTGTTGCTAATGCTATGGAAAATTCTAAGCTTGGGGAAGCTGGTTTTGATGAGCATGATATTTTTAGTCCCCCGAGCATGGAGGAGAAAATTTACTTTGATGATACTTTACCTCCTATATATGATGATTACAATGATGACTATCATATTTTCAGTCCACCCACTATTGAGGAGAAAATTAATTATGATTACAATATGCCTCCTATATATGATGATTATGGTGATGAGAATAATAATGATAGCTATTTTGTTGAATTTGCTCCCACTACAATTAATAGTAATGACTATGCTTATGTGGAGAGTAATAATTTTATGCATGTAGCTCATGATAAGAATGTTTCATGTGATAGTTATATTATTGAGTTTGTTCACGATGCTACTGAAAATCTTTATGAGAGAGGACAATATGGTTGTAGGGATTTTCATGTTACTAAAACACCTCTCTTTTCACTAAAAATCTTGAAGCTGCGCTTGTCTTGTTTTCCTATGTTTATTGCATTATGCTTACATGACTTGTTTATTTACAAGATTCCTTTTCATAGGAAGTGGGTTAGACTTAAAAGTGTTTCTTATTTGCTTTTGATGCTCTCTTTTGCTTCAAATCTTATTACTTGCGAGAGCATCATTAAAATTACTGAGCCATCTTAATGGCTATAAAGAAAGCACTTCTTGGTAGATAACCCATGTTTTTATTTTGCTACTGTTTTGTTGTATCTTGGAAGTTGTTACTACTGTAGCAACCTCTCCTTATCATGTTTATTTCATTGTTGTGCCAAGTAAAGTCTTTGATAGAAAGTTGATACTTGATTTGGATTTCTGCGCAGAAACAGATTTCTATCTGTCACGGTTTCGCATTTTTCTCTCTGTAGAAAATTCGTAAAATCTTTAAAAAAAACCATGAGTAATCCTTGATACGTCTCAAACGTATCTATAATTTCTTATGTTCCATGCTACTTTTATGACAATACTCACATGTTTTATACGCACTTTACATCATTATTATGCATTTTCCGGCACTAACCTATTGACAAGATGCCGAAGCGCCAGTGCCTGTTTTCTGCTGTTTTCGGTTTTAGAAATCCTACAAATGAAATATTCTCGGAATTGGACGAAATCAACGCCCAGGGTCTTATTTTTCCACGGAGCTTCCAGAAGACCGAAGAGCATACGAAGTGGGGCCACGAGGGGCCGTAACCATAGGGCGGCGCGGCTAGCATGGGGCCCGCGCCGGCCTATGGTGTGGGGCCCCTGCGCCGCATCCAACTCTGCCCTTCCGCCTACATAAACACTCCGTCGCGAAAACCCTATTACCGAGAGCCACGATACGGAAATAGTTCCAGAGACGCCGCCGCCAATCCCATCTCGGGGGATTCAGGAGATCGCCTATGGCACCCTGCCGGAGAGGGGAATCATCTCCCGGAGGACTCTTCATCACCATGATCGCCTCCGGACTGATGTGTGAGTAGTTCATCCTTGGACTATGGGTCCATAGCAGTAGCTAGATGGTTGTCTTCTCCTCATTGTGCTATCATGTTAGATCTTGTGAGCTGCCTATCATGATCAAGATCATCTATTTATAATGCTACATGTTGTGTTTGTTGGGATCCGATGAATATGGAATACTATGTCAAGTTGATTATCAATCTATCATATATGTGTTGTTTATGATCTTGCATGCTCTCCGTTGCTAGTAGAGGCTCGGCCAAGTTGATACTTGTAACTCCAAGAGGGAGTATTTATGCTCGATAGTGGGTTCATGCCTCCATTGAATGCGGGACGATGACAAAAAGTTCTAAGGTTGTGGATGTGATGTTGCCACTAGGGATAAAACATCGATGCTTTGTCTAAGGATATTTGTGTTGATTACATTACGCACCATACTTAATGCAATTGTCTGTTGTTTGCAACTTAATACTGGAAGGGGTGCGGATGCTAACCCGAAGGTGGACTTTTTAGGCATAGATGCATGTTGGATAGCGGTCTATGTACTTTATCGTAATGCCCTAAGTAAATCTCATAGTATTCATCATGATATGTATGTGCATTGTTATGCCCTCTCTATTTGTCAATTGCCCAACTGTAGTTTGTTCACCCAATATGCTATTTATCTTATTGGAGAGACACCACTAGTGAACTGTGGACCCCGGTCCATTCTTTTACATATGAATACAATCTACTGCAAACATTGTTCTCTACTGTTCTTTGCAAACAAACATCATTTTCCACACCATACGTTTAATCCTTTGTTCACAGCAAGCCGGTGAGATTGACAACCTCACTGTTAAGTTGGGGCAAAGTATTTTGATTGTGTTGTGCAGTTTCCACGTTGGCGCCGGAATCCCTGGTGTTGCGCCGCACTACACTCCTCCGCCAACAACCTTCACGTGGTCCTTGACTCCTACTGGTTTGATAACCTTGGTTTCTTACTGAGGGAAAACATGTTGCTGTACGCATCACACCTTCCTCTTGGGGTTCCCAACGGACGTGTGCTTCACGCGTATCAAGACTGTTTTCTGGCGCCGTTGCCGGGGAAATCAAGACACGCTGCAAGGGGAGTCTCCCACATCCAATCTCTTTACTTTGTTTTTGTCTTGCTTTACTTTATTTTATTTACTGCTTTGTTTGCTTTCTCTATATCAAAAATACAAAAAAATTAGTTACTTGCTTTACTATCTTGTTTGCGTTCTCCATATTAAAACACAAAAAATTAGTTACTTGCATTTACTCTATTTAGTTTGCTTTACTTACTACTGCTAAAATGGGTACTCCTGAGAATACTAAGTTGTGTGACTTCATGATACGTCTCCAACGTATCGATAATTTCTTATGTTCCATGCTTGTTTTATGATGATACACACATGTTTTATACATACTTTATGTCATATTTATGCATTTCCCGGCACTAACCTATTAACGAGATGCCGAAGAGCCGATTCGTTGTTTTCTGCTGTTTTTCGTTTCAGAAATCCTAGTAAGGAAATATTCTCGGAATTGGACGAAATCAACGCCCAGGATCTTATTTTTCCACGAAGCTTCCAGAAGTCCGGAGAGGAAATGAAGTGGGGCGACGAGGCGACGCCACACTAGGGCGGCGCGGCCCAGGTGCTGGCCGCGCGGCCCTAGCGTGTGGGCCCCTCGTGTCGCCCCTAAACCTACCTCTTCGCCTATAAGAAGCCTTCGTCGATAATAGTTCCAGTACCGAGAGCCACGATACGGAAAACCTTCCGCAGACGCCGCCGCCGCCAATCCCATCTCGGGGATTCAGGAGATCGCCTCCGGCACCCTCGCCGGAGAGGGGAATCATCTCCCGGAGGACTCTTCACCGCCATGGTCGCCTCCGAGTGATGTGTGAGTAGTTCACCCCTGGACTATGGGTCCATAGCAGTAGCTAGATGGTCGTCTTCTCCTAATTGTGCTATCGTTAGATCTTGTGAGCTGCCTAACATGATCAAGATCATCTATTTGTAATGCTACATGTTGCGTTTGTTGGGATCCGATGAATATGGAATACTATGTTATGTTGATTATCAATCTATCATCTATGTGTTGTTTATGATCTTGCATGATCTCCGTTGCTAGTAGAGGCTCTGGCCAAGTTGATACTTGTAACTCCAAGAGGGAGTATTTATGCTCGATAGTGGGTTCATGCCTCCATTAAATCTGGGACGATGACGAGAAAGTTCTAAGGTTGTGGATGTGTTGTTGCCACTAGGGATAAAACATCAATGCTATGTCTAAGGATGTATTTGTTGATTACATTACGCACCATACTTAATGCAATTGTCTCGTTGTTTGCAACTTAATACCGGAGGGGGTTCGGATGATAACCTCGAAGGTGGACTTTTTAGGCATAGATGCATGCCGGATAGCGGTCTATGTACTTTGTCGTAATGCCCAATTGAATTCCACAATACTCATCATAACATGTATGTGCATGGTCATGCCCTCTTTATTTGTCAATTGCCCAACTGTAATTTGTTCACCCAATATGCTATTTATCTTATGGGAGAGACACCTCTAGTGAACTGTGGACCCCGGTCCATTCTTTTACATCAAATACAATCTACTGCAATACTCGTTCTACTATTTTCTGCAAACATCATCATCCACACTATACATCTAATCATTTGTTACAGCAAGCCGGTGAGATTGATACCCTCACTGTCACATTGGGGCAAAGTAATTTGGTTGTGTTGTGCAGGTTCCACGTTGGCGCCAGAATCCCTGGTGTTGCGCCGCACTACACTCCTCCGCCATCAACCTTCAACGTGCTTCTTGGCTCCTACTGGTTCGATAAACCTTGGTTTCTTACTGAGGAAAACTTACTTCTGTACGCATCACACCTTCCTCTTGGGGTTCCCAACGGTCGCGTGTTGAACGGAAAGACATACGTCAACTACGCGCAGCACTTCACTAGCACAAATAATAATGATTTCTTATGCACACCTATTGCTCCACCTGCTACTACAGCAGAATTTTATGAAATTAAATCTGCTTTACTAAATCTTGTTATGAGAGAGCAATTTTCTAGTGTTAGTTCTGATGATGCTGCTGCCCATCTTAATAATTTTGTTGAACTTTGTGAAATGCAAAAATATAAGGATGTAGATGGTGATATTATAAAATTAAAATTGTTTCCTTTCTCTTTAAGAGGAAAAGCTAAAGATTGGTTGCTATCTTTGCCTAAAAATAGTATTGATTCATGGACTAAATGTAAGGATGCTTTCATTGGTAGATATTATCCTCCTGCTAAAATTATATCTTTGAGAAGTAGCATAATGAATTTTAAGCAATTGGATAATGAGCATGTTGCCCAAGCATGTAAAAGAATGAAATCTTTGGTAAAGAATTGCCCTACCCATGGACTGACTACTTGGATGATCATCCAAACCTTTTATGCATGACTGAATTTTTCTTCGCGGAACCTATTGGATTCAGTTGCTGGAGGTACTTTTATGTCCATCACCTTAGGCGCCGCAACAAAGCTTCTTGATGATATGATGATCAACTACTCTGAATGGCACACTGAAAGGGCTCCACAAGGTAAGAAGGTAAATTCGGTGAAGAAACCTCCTCCTTGAGTGATAAGATTGATGTTATTATGTCTATGCTTGTGAATGGTAGATCTAATGTTGATCCTAATAATGTTCCTTTAGCTTCATTGGTTGCTCAAGAAGAGCATGTTGATGTGAACTTCATTAAAAGTAATAATTTCAACAACAATGCTTATCGGAATAATTTTGGTAACAACTATAGGCCATATCATTCTAATAATAGTAATGGTTATGGTAATTCTTATGGGAATTCTTACAACAATAATAGGAGTGTACCCCCTGTTCTTGAAGCCATGCTTAAAGAATTTATTAGTACACAAACTGCTTCTGACAAATCTGTTGAAGAAAAGCTTGGTAAAATTGATATTCTTGCTTCTAAGGTTGATAGTCTTGCTGCTGATGTTGATCTTTTAAAATTGAAAGCTATGCCTAATGAAACTAAAGATATTAAGTCATTTGCTATAGCAAACGCTATCCAAGTTCGAATTAATGAAAATATTAGATTGATGGCTGAATTGCATGCTAGGTGGGAAAGAGAAGAAAAATTTTCTAAAGAGAATAATGTAGCTAAACTTTGGACTATTACCACCACTAGTAATGTTGATGATTCACATGTTGCTAAACCTCCTACTATCAATGGTAAAGTAATTGGTGTTAGCAATGTTTCTACTCCTAATGCAAAGCGTGCAAAACTGCCTGAAACTGCTAAAACTGCTGAAACTGCTTGTGATAAAACTGCTGAAATTTTTTAAAATATTGGGGGCAATGATCCCATTGCTGTAGATCATAATGGTTTAGATTTTGATGATTGTCATATCTCTGAGGTTATTAAGTTCTTACAAAAACTTGCTAGAAGTCCCAATGCTAGTGCTATAAATTTGGCCTTTACGAAACATATTACAATTGCTCTCATTAAAGCTAGAGAAGATAAACTAAAACTTGAAACTTCTATTCCTAGGAAGTTAGAAGATGGTTGGGAGCCCATCATTAAGATGAAGGTCAATGATATTGATTGTAATGCTTTATGTGATCTTGGTGCAAGTATTTCGTTATGCCTAAGAAAATCTATGATATGCTTGACTTGCCACCATTGAAAAATTGTTATTTGGATGTTAATCTTGCTGATAATTCTATAAAGAAACCTTTGGGGAGGATTGATAATGTTCATATTACGGTTAACAATAACCTTGTCCCCGTTGATTTTGTTGTCTTGGATATTGAATGCAATGCATCTTGTCCCATTATTTTGGGAAGACCTTTTCTTCGAACTATTGGTGCTATTATTGATATGAAGGAAGGGAATGCTGTAATATCCCAGGTTTAGAGGCTACAAAATGAGAGAACACCAAAGTGTGCATTGCATTCATGCATAGAAAATCTGGGGAATTTTCGCGCTTTCAAATAAAACTTACCACAGTAACTGAAGTTTCACTTGACTTGCTGGAATTGAAGTAGATCATCAAGTCAAGCGCTATAAACTTCACTGTGACCTTTGGTAAAACCTTGTTTTGGGTAGAGATGATTTGATCTATGGGCTAGATCAAATAGAATTAGTTTTACAACAAACAACACCTTAAGTAAGGATCAACTACAAGATCTTATAAAGGATCTCAACATGTCATTCCTTACAACAACACATGAATAATTATTCAATCCTAAATCAAAGAACTCAATTAATTAAGACACTATTCTATACTTATCTTTTCCATGTCTTTTACTAAATAAATGTTCCTACCATGAGTCACATGGTATATCTTTTCAACTACAATACTTGAACCAAGTCAAGAACATTCATATTCATTCTTCATTAACTTTGACAATTCCAACCTTGTTTCCCAACTCATACCATTAAACCTAGAGAAAGGAGAGAATCATTCATATGCTTATTCTATCCATTGAATAGAACCTAGATTACTATTTAAACCTTATCCAATTGAGGTACTTGTTGATACTAACCAATGATACAAGAAATATAAGTCAAGTAATAATCCCTACTTGACCTAGCTCATACTTGATAATAAGTAAGTACCTACTTGACTAGAAATTCAAGAGAGGCAATTGTGTGATCATTACAACTTGGTAATGATCCTAAACCCTAGAGGATCCTACCTATTCAAAAGAGCTCAACCTAAAGAGGTATACTCAATTATATGGACTTATACTTGATCTTGGAGAGGGAACCATAATTCACCAATGAATTGTTATGAGGCCAATACTTTGATCATTACAAATTGGGTGATGATCATAAACCCTAAGAACCTAAGTGAATGTGATGAGAGGATTAGTTGATCATGTCTAATGCATGATCTTACCTTATAATTTGAAATGATAAGTTAAACCTATAAATGTGATCCATATATCTCATTCTTCACATGAAATGATAAATATATCAATAGTAGTTAATCCAGACCAATACTCATGCCTTGTGTAGTACTGATATGGTATATAAACCTTGCCTATCCAAACACTTGAGACAAACCTAGTATTGCTTTGATACAAGACTTATACCTAAGTAAGGGGAGTAATCCTAGTCAATTAAACATAACCCTAGTTACTGCTCACATCCTAAAACTAGTTGTGCATCACTTGGGTGATCACTACTAAAACCCTATGCCATCTTTGAAATCCAATCCAAGTATCACTTTGGATTATAAGTAGAACCCTGCCATGCCTCATGCCTATTTATACTTCAATTAGTGAAGCATTACCAAAACCCTAAACCTTTTCACATAGGATTCAATCCACATAAAATATTATGCCCTACCTTGTGCATCATGGATCACGAGGATAAAACCAAGCATTACATACCTAATGACTTAATGTCATTTGGGTGAGTAGAATGAAAGCAATATCCTATTCTACTTTGCAATTCAAATACTTTGCCTAAGTGAACCAAATGAATAGTATTTTATAAAATAGTATCACCTCAACAAGAGAGTTAATCATGATGAGTTTAGGATTCATTTTAAATAATTCAAGCAAGAGTTTGCTAAGCAAGATTATTTAACATAGAGTGAATCCAACCATTTTCTTAAACCTTTGAAAACAATTATTCACATAAAATCATGAACCAATCCATTCTCATTACCATTTATTTTAAACTCTAGCTATAATTATAAATATGTGCACAATCCATATTGTTATGTACTAGCCAACCTAACAAAGTGTTCACCAAGCACATGTTATAATTTTCAACCATTCAAACAGATTGGTTCCTAAATAAAAAGGAATTGAGATAACACTTAAACCATAACTATTTTTAAATTATAAGGCA
This sequence comes from Lolium rigidum, assembly GCF_022539505.1. Taxonomy (NCBI): domain Eukaryota; kingdom Viridiplantae; phylum Streptophyta; class Magnoliopsida; order Poales; family Poaceae; genus Lolium; species Lolium rigidum. Next base: position 184,613,996 of record NC_061512.1, on the reverse strand, counting down.
CCTCTCAAGAACACAAATTCAATCAATTATTAAATAATTATTTGAACAACACTAGGCAGTAAGCAATAGTATCAAATTGTATTGAAATTCAAATAATTTAAAACCTGCAAAACAAAACAGAATTCAAATCTGAATTCAAATCAAATTGAAAACAAAAATAGAAAAGAAGAAAAAGAGAAAAGAAAGAAGCTCACCTGGTGGACCGTCGTAGCCCAGCACCGCAGCCCATGGACAGCCCAGCCTTGGCCCAGCACCATAGCCCAGCACCAACCCACCTGGCCACTTACCTCTTCGTCGCTGGCATGAGACAAAGAGAAGGGCGTCGTCTTCTTCCTCTTCCCTACAAACGACACGATGCCGGCGAGCCTCTGCCACCTCCTCGACAAGGATAAGGACGCCGCCGGACTCCACTCACCATTCCAGAGCTGAGGACAAGTCCATCTGCATCCGCGGCCAGTTGGAGCATTAAGATTCACGCTCGGAACATCCCCAGGACCGTCGACGCATCTCGTCCGTCTCCGGCGAGTTGCCGTCGCTCCCAAGCTCCACTCGAGCTATAAAGTCACGAGCAGACGCGCACAAACCCTAGCTATGCTCAGTGCCTCTCCATTGTATCCCTATCCCTTTCTATCTCTCACTGGAACCACCACCATGGCCGGCCAGTTCTCCGGCTAGCCGTCGATTAGAAGCACCCCGGTGACCATGAAGTAGAGGAGGAGAAGCACGAGGTTGTGGTGATCGTGATGGAGCAAGGAATCGAAGAGGGGAGGTCTCAATCGTCACCAATCGTCCGTTCCCTTTCGCCGGCCTCCCGCAGAAAAGTGGGGCTCGTCATCGTCTCCGGCTTCGATTGACTCCGGCAACCATCCATGAAGAATCAGGGTGAGCTGACGCTTCTTTTGAAACTCAAATCGCATCCTAGCGCTGTCTCTAGCTCGATCTCAATACCTCACCGGAGTTCTCTGCCGTGCGAGTGCTCACCGGAGCTAGCTCCGGTGATTCCCTCGCCAAGCCATCGCCACCATCAGCCTCAGCATGTTAGGGAGAGTCGAAATCTAGTATTAGGCCGTCCTGGGGGCATTAAAAAGGCGGCGCCGCCCTTGCCTGGTCGCCGGCGTCAAGCCGTCGGCGAGGAGAGCGTGTCCACTGCCACCTCAGCACCTTTGACTAGTCTCCTGCTCGCGTGGCAGTGGACTGGTCAAAGGACCCACCTGTCTGTGTCTAGGGCTAGGGTATGTATCGGTACAAAAAGTAGTTCTATTTAATTTAAACAAGTAAATAACTAAAACTTTGCAAAATTATATAAAATTCATATTAACTCAGAAAAATATGAATAGTATATCCAAATGCTCACAAAAATAAACTCTATTCAAATAAAATATAAAACAAAATGTGTGTCAAAATAAAAATTCACTTATTTTTAACTTTATTAATTATGCATTTTCGTTTGTTTTAAATCCAATTTGAATTCAGTAAATTAGTGAAGTTTCAAAAGTAAATAATAACTATTTAGTAACTAAATAAAATGCTAGGATTAATTTTCTCAATCATCTTGTCATCTATTTTAAATATTAGTGTTAATTCATAAACCCTAATTTGCATATTACTATTTTCTATTTTCTTTAAATAGTAATAACTCAAGAAAATATTAAAAGCTAATATTATTTTGGTAGCCCAACAATTGTTTACTTAAACCTCTTTAGTTAACAGGTTAAGTACTTTAAACCTAATAACAATCATTAAACCCTAATTTCTAAATCAAATCTAAATAGGAGTTACCCTAATTATTAAATCCTGTGAAAATTAATAAAATGTCAAACCATTACTAATTTTGTTTCAAAGTAATTAGTTATCACACCTATATTGCCAATCATCATTTTAGGAGTTGTACCATAATTTAGAAACCCTAGTTTCAATTGAGTAAGACCTTGATCCCATTATTTCATGTGATCAGTCCACCTTAGAAGCAATTCTAAAACCCTAGTTATGTGCCACATGTGATCATGTGAGATTTACTTGACATATAGAACCCTAATAAGAAACAATTGAATATACACTAGCATAAAACCAAGTCACATGAGATTATTTCATGTCCCTATTCTTAGTTAAAACCTATATGATTTCCTAGTGTCACTTAGGAGCAAACCCTAACTTGTTAATTGGATTAGTACCATTGATCACCACTCCTATATACCATATCATTAGGATCAAACTCAACCATCAAACCCTAGTAGAACCATAATGATGAACCCTAGTACCAACGTTGTGTAATAATTCACAACACATGCTCCTATCCCACTAAACCCTAATTAGAAAGTAATAAACCACTTAGCTTGGCGACCATTAGAGATTACTTAGTTAAGAAGATGTGAAGTCATAATAAACCCTAACTCATAGCAACACCCTGACCATCATTCTTTGATATGATACCCATAAACAACCATGGTAATAACCCTACCAATACTTGCTACATATAAACCCATTTTACTTAAAGACCCCAACTAGTTTCTATTAGAGAACTAAATGAATCCAATAGTAAACCCTAGAAGCCATAACTCCTATTTTTAATAGTTCTTGTTCTTATTTAACCTTTTCTTCAAAAGTTATTCTTTTGAAGTACAAAGGTCAATCAAACCATAGAAGCCATAGTTCTTATTTGAAATACTTCCTCTTTCTTAATTAACATGTTCTTCAAAAGTTATTCTTTTGAAGTATAGTATAAGTAATCATCAACCATGTGCTGTAGAACTTAAAATTGACAACTGTTCTTTACATATTGCTCCACCACTATTCTTTATGTGTATGATTGTTATGATGTCTTATATCACTTGGTTATGATGCTAATATAACCAAACCCTAATAAGAACCTTGATTGAGAACCATTCTAAAAGTGCAACCAACCCTAAAGAAATCTTTACAACTCATACATCCTAAATCATCGAGCTTAGGTTACGCTCGGGGCGATTGCATCTCATACTATGCATTATAGCATTATTGCCAGTTCTTTAAACATTGCATGTCCTTATTGGACGATGATGGTATTTCAGCATTTGGACTTCTCACGCATCGAAGCTTTTGTCTGCATAATCTTGCAGTCAAGAAAGGCAAGTTCATCGTTTGCTCATGTCATTTGATTATTTGTATCAAACTATATGCAAAGTACTATACTTATCACTCTTGCATTAAAAAATCAAAGTATTATTTTACAATTATGAATATGACTATGTGGTGGGCAATGGAACCATGGTATGTGTTGATATGGTGGAGGTTCCATTGCATGGGTTGTATTAACCTAGGAGTAATTACCAATGCCATCCAGTGATTCTAGCGCCGTACATACCGCGTTGACCATAAGATCTATAATGGCTCTAGGGAAGCCAGCCGTATCTTTTCCCTCCTGCACGCCAACGGACTGGTAGAGCTGCGGGGTGTTGGAGGCACTGCCGTAGGTTGAGATAGCCTTTTAAATCTCCATCCGTGTGGATGACAAGCTCTACGGTCTATGATGGATTGTCCAAAGTACACCGTGAGTAAAGCCGTATGATCGGGAGATGTCTACTGGGGGTGTACGGTTGGACAAAAGGGTGGGTTTACAGGGTCGCGGAGTAGGCGGTGTGGGCTTGGATTTTCATACCTGGCCTCACACCAAAGGAAGTGTGAACGGGGGCAAGTCCCTGCGGATGGCAAAAAGGATGGGATCTCTTATGGGAAAAGTAACGCACCTCTGCAGAGTGTATCAAATTGTGGCTGTCACTCCTTGTTCCGGGAAGGGAACTGCGAACGCGGCAGGAAAGGAAATCCATGAAGTTCTGGTCAACCTGTGAAGACTAACGAGCATAGTTTTCAGAATAAAATAAACCTTTTGAAGAAATGTTTATGAAAACTTGCATTGGCCTATGACTTTCTGGTCTATGGCTGTAGCTAGTGCATGATACACCTATTTCCTAATATGAACTTGCTGAGTACGCTCGTACTCATTCCCTCCCATTTGAACCCCCTTCTTAGATGGAGGCACCGAAGGAGAAACTACCGTGGAACTCGAAGACAGAGGAGTCAACTGCAACAAGATGAAGAATCCAATCAAAGAAGTCAACGGAGTCAACTTCTGCATCAGCTATTATGGAAACCTAGACTAGTAATAGAAGGGAACCTTTCCCTAATCCTAGCACCTAAGTATCTAGAATTCTATAGCAAGCCAAGTAGCTCTTAAACTTGAGTTAGCAATAAGATAGACTACGAGTCGTTCTTCTGGAGCTTTATTTGCAGTTTTACCTCACTGTAAAGTAGGAGGCTGTGTTGATCTTATGTAAACAGTTCGTGTGTACTTCTATAGACATACCTTGGACTCGCATATGTTTCTGTTGTACCACTCTGATGGATGTAATATGAGTGGAACGGTGTTTCACTTGTGTTATGTCAACGACTTGTGTACTACACCATGCCGTGGTACGCTGGGTCACCACAAATATTAAGTATCAATTTCCTCTCAAGAAAGGGATGGAACACTTCCCTAGAAAGAGAATGAAGTTACCTTTTGATTCTATTATTAGAACAAATTATGATGTTGATGCTTCATCTCTTGATGTTACTTGATTCACACTTTCTGCGCCTAGCTGAAAGGCGTTAAAGAAAAGCGCTTATGGGAGACAACCCATTATTTTACTTCTGCACTTTTGTTTTATATTTGAGTCTTAGAAGTTTTTACTACTGTGGCAACCTCTCTTTATCTTTATTTTATTGCATTGTTGTGCCAAGTAAAGTCTTTGATAGTAGGGTTGATACTAGATTTGGATTACTGCGCAGAAACAGATTTCTTGCTGTCACGAAATTGAGTAGCCCCGTCTGTAGGTAATTCGGAAAAAACTGCCAATTTACGTGCGTGATCCTCATATATGTACGCAACTTTCATTCAATTTGAGCTTTTTCATCTGAGCAAGTTAAGTGCCCCAGAAAAATTCGTCTTTACGGACTGTTCTGGTTTGACAGATTCTGCCTTTTATTTCGCATTGCCTGTTTTGCTATGTTGGATGGATTTCTTTGTTCCATTAACTTTCAGTAGCTTTGTGAAATGTCCATAAGTGTTAAGAATGATTATGTCACCTGTGAATATGTGAATTTTTGATTATGCACTAACCCTCTAATGAGTTTGTTTTGAGTTTGGTGTGGAGGAAGTTTTCAAGGGTCAAGAGAGGAGGATGATACAATATGATCAAGAAGAGTGAAAAGTCTAAGCTTGGGGATGCCCCCGTGGTTCATCTCTGCATATTTTAAGAAGACTCAAGCATCTAAGCTTGGGGATGCCCAAGGCATCCCTTCTTCATCGACAACTTATCAGGTCACCTCTAGTGAAACTATATTTTTATTCCGTCACATCTTATGTGCTTTACTTGGAGCGTCTGTATATTTTTGTTTTTGTTTTTGTTTCAATAAAATCGGATCCTAGCAATCTTTGTTTGGGAGAGAGACACGCTCCGATGTTGCATATGAACACATGTGTTCTTATCTTTATTTTTAATGTTCATGGCGAAGGTTGAAACTGCTTCGTTCATTGTTATTTGGTTGGAAACAGAAAATGCTTCATGTGGTAATTGGTATAATGTCTTGAATAATTTGATACTTGGCAATTGTTGTGCTCAAATAGATCATGTTTAAGCTCTTGCATCATGTACTTTGCACCTATTAATGAAGAACTACCATAGAGCTTGTTGAAATTTGGTTTGCATGATTGGTCTCTCTAAAGTCTAGATATTTTACGGTGAGGTGTTTGAACAACAAGGAAGATAGTGTAGAGTCTTATAATGCTTGCAATATGTTCTTATGTAAGTTTTGCTGTACCGGTTCATACTTGTGTTTTCTTCAAACAACATTGCTAGCCAAAGCCTTGTATTGAGAGGGAATACTTCTCATGCATCCAAAATCCTTGAGCCAAAAACTATGTCATTTGTGTCCACCATACCTACCTACTACATGGTATTTCTCTGCCATTCCAAAGTAAATTACTTGAGTGCTACCCCTTGTCTTTGCAATATATAACTCATGGGAAAATAGCCTTAAAAACTATTGTGGTAAAGAATATGTAACTTATGTATCTTATTTCTTATAAGTTGCTTGTTGAGCGGTAACCATGTTTCTGGGGACGCCATCAACTATTACACCTTTGTTGAATATCATGTGAGTTGCTATGCATGTTCATCTTGTCACGAAGTAAGGGTGATTTATCATGATCAAATGGTTTGAGTATGCATATTGTTAGAGAAGAACATTGGGCCGCTAACTAAAGCCATGTATCATGGTGGAAGTTTCAGTTTGGACAATCAATCCTCAATCTCTTATGAGAATATTATCTGTTGTTGAATGCTTATGCGCTTATGCATTAAAGAGGAGTCCATTACCTGTTTTTTATGTTGTCCCGGTATGGATGTCTAAGTTGAGAATAATCAAAAGCGAGAAATCCAATGCGAACTTTCTCCTTAGACCTTTGTACAGGCGGCATAGAGGTACCCCTTTGTGACACTTGGTTGAAACATATGTTATGCAATTATAATCCATGTAAATCCAAGCTAATTAGGACAAGGTCCGAGCAATATTGGTATTATATGCATGAGGCTTGCAACTTATAGGATGTCTTATGCATAACACATATGAATTATTACTACCGTTGACAAAATTGTTTCTATGTTTTCAAAATAAAAGCTCTAGCACAAAAATAGTAATCCATGCTTCCTCTCGCGACGGGCCTTTCTTTTACTTTATGTTGAGTCGGTTTACCTACTTCTTTCTATGTTAGAAGCAAACACTTGTGTCAACTTGTGTGCATTGATTCCTACATACTTGCTTATTTGCATTCATCATATTACTTTGTGTTGACAATTATCCATGAGATATACATGTTGAAGTTGAAAGCAACCGCTGAAACTTATATCTTCCTTTGTGTTGCTTCAAAACTTTCTACTAAGAATCTATTACCTTATGAGTTAACTCCTATGCAAGTCTTATTAATGCTTGTCTTGAAAGTACTATTCATGAAAAGTCTTTGTTATATGATTCAGTTGTTTAATCATTGTCTTTACCATTGCTTCGAATCACTTCATTCATCTCATATGCTTTACAATAGTATTGATCGAGATTATGTTAGCATGTCACTTCAGAAATTATCCTTCTTATCATTTACCTACTCGAGGGCGAGTAGGAACTAAGCTTGGGGATGCTTGATACGTCTCAAACGTATCTATAATTTCTTATGTTCCATGCTACTTTTATGACAATACTCACATGTTTTATACACACTTTACATCATTATTAAGCATTTTCCGGCACTAACCTATTGACAAGATGCCGAAGCACCGGTGCTTTGTTTTCTGCTGTTTTGGTTTCAGAAATCCTACAAAGGAAATATTATCGGAATTGGACGAAATCAACGCCCAGGGTCTTATTTTTCCACGGAGCTTCCAGAAGATCGAAGAGCATACGAAGTGGGGCCACGAGGGGCCATAACCATAGGGCGGCGCGGCCAGCATGGGGCCCGCTCCGGCCTATGGTGTGGGGCCCCTGCGCCGCCTCCAACTCTGCCCTTTCGCCTACTTAAACACTCCGTCGCGAAAACCCTATTACCGAGAGCCACGATACGGAAATAGTTCCAGAGACGCCGCCGCTGCCAATCCCATCTCGGGGGATTCAGGAGATCGCCTCCGGCACCATGCCGGAGAGGGGAATCATCTCCCGGAGGACTCTTCATCACCATGATCGCCTCCGGACTATCATGATCAAGATCATCTATTTGTAATGCTACATGTTGTGTTTGTTGGGATCCGATGAATATGGAATACTATGTCAAGTTGATTATCAATCTATCACATATGTGTTGTTTATGATCATGCATGATCTCCGTTGCTAGTAGAGGCTCTGGCCAAGTTGATACTTGTAACTCCAAGAGGGAGTATTTATGCTCGATAGTGGGTTCATGCCTCCATTGAATGCGGGACGAGTGACGGAAAGTTCTAAGGTTGTGGATGTGATGTTGCCACTTGGGATAAAACATCGATGCTTTGTCTAAGGATATTTGTGTTGATTACATTACGCACCATACTTAATGCAATTGTCTGTTGTTTGCAACTTAATACTGGAAGGGGTGCGGATGCTAACCCGAAGGTGGACTTTTTAGGCATAGATGCATGCTGGATAGCGGTCTATGTACTTTGTCGTAATGCCCTAAGTAGTAGTCATCATGATATGTATGTGCATTGTTATGCCCTCTCTATTTGTCAATTGCCCAACTGTAATTTGTTCACCCAACATGCTATTTCTTATTGGAGAGACACCACTAGTGAACTGTGGACCCCGGTCCATTCTTTTACATCTGAATACAATCTACTGCAAACATTGTTCTCTATTGTTCTTCGCAAACAAACATCATTTTCCACACCATATGTTTAATCCTTTGTTCACAGCAAGCCGGTGAGATTGACAACCTCACTGTTAAGTTGGGGCAAAGTATTTTGATTGTGTTGTGCAGGTTCCACGTTGGCGCCGGAATCCCTGGTGTTGCGCCGCACTACACTCCTCTGCCAACAACCTTCACGTGGTCCTTGACTCCTACTGGTTCGATAACCTTGGTTTCTTACTGAGGGAAAACTTGCTGTTGTACGCATCACACCTTCCTCTTGGGGTTCCCAACGGACGTGTGCTTCACGCGTATCAATCCTTAGATATGTACGCAACTTTCATTCAATTTGAGCTTCTTCATCTGAGCAACTTAAGTGAATCGAAAAAATTCGTCTTTGCGGACTGTTCTGTTTTGACAGATTGTGCCTTTTATTTCGCATTGCCTCTTTTACTGTGTTTGAGTGGATTTCTTTGCTCCATTAAATTTCAGTAGCCTTGGGTAATGTCCAGAAGTGTTGGGAATGATTGTGTCCTTGTTGAACATGTGAATTTTTTATTATGCACTAACCCTCTAATGAGATTGTTTTGAGTCTAGTGTGAAGGAAGTTTTCAAGGATCAAGAGAGGAGGATGATATAATATGATCAAGAAGAGTGAAAAGTCTAATCTTGGGGGTGCCCCCGTGGTTCATCCCTGCATATTTCAAGAACACTCAAACATCTAAGCTTGGGGATGCCCAAGGCATCCCCTTCTTCATCAACAACTTATCAGGTCACCTCTTGTGAAACTATATTTTTATTCGGTCACATCTTATGTGCTTTACTTGGAGCGTATGTGTGCTTTTATTTTTGTTTGTGTTTGAATAAAATCGGATCCTAGCATTGCTTGTGTGGGAGAAAGACACGCTCCTCTTTTTCATATGAACACTGGTGTTCTTCATTTTACTTTTAATGTTCATGGCAAAAGCTGAAAGCCGCTGCACTTATTGCTATTTGGTTGGAAACAGAAAATGCTTCATGTGGTAATTGGTATATTGTCTTGAATAATTTTATACTTGGCAATTGTTTTGAGCTCTCAAGTAGATCATGTTTAAGCTCTTGCATCATTTAGTTTAAACCTATTAGTGAAGAACTAACATAGAGCTTGTTGAAATTTGGTTTGCATGATTGGTCTCTCTAAGGTCTAGATATTTTCTGGTAAAAGTGTTTGAGCAACAAGGAAGACAGTGTTGAGTCTTATAATGCTTGCAATATGTTCTTATGTAAAGTTTTGTTGTACCAGTTCATACTTGTGTTTGCTTCAAACAACCTTGCTAGCCAAAGCCATGTACTGAGAGGGAATGCTTCTCGTGCATCCAAAACCTTGAGCCAAAACCTATGCCATGTGTGTCCACCATAACTACCTACTATGTGGTATTTTTCTGCCATTCCAAGTAAATACTTTATGTGCTACCTTTAAACAATTCAAAAGTTATTATCTTATTTGTGTCAATGTTTTATAGCTCATGAGGAAGTATGTGGTGTTTTATCTTTCAATCTTGTTGGGCAGACTTTCACCAATGGACTAGTGGCACATCCGCTTATCCAATAATTTTGCAAAAAAAGCTGGCAACGGGGTTCCCAGCCCCAATTAATTAACTTTCATTAATAATTCTCTTCACATGTTTTGCCCTAATTCATCAGTAAGCAACTTAATTTTGCAAATAGACACTCCTCCATGGTATGTGAAATGTTGGAAGGCACCCGAGGATTCGGTTAGCCATGGCTTGTGAAAGAAAAAGGTTGGGAGGAGTGTCATCTCTAAATAAAACTAAAGTACATGTGTAAACAAAAGAGAAGAGGGATGATCTACCTTGCTGGTAGAGATAACGTCCTTCATGGGAGCCGCTCTTTGGAAGTCCGTTTGACGAGGGGGTTAGAGTGCCCACTACCATTCATTGACAACAACAAACACCTCTCAAAACTTTACTTTTATGCTCTCTATATGATTTCAAAACTTGAAAAGCTCTAGCACATGATTTAATCCCTGCTTCCCTCTGCGAAGGGCCTTTCTCTTACTTTATGTTGAGTCAGTTTACCTACTTCCTTCTATCTTAGAAGCAAACACTTGTGCCAACTATGTGCATTGATTCTTACATACTTGCTTATTTGCACTCATCATATTACTTTGTGTTGACAATTATCCATGAGATATACATGTTGAAAGTTGAAAGCAACTGCTGAAACTTAAATCTTCCTTTGTGTTGCTTCAAAACCTTCTATTAAGAATCTATTGCTTTATGAGTTAACTCATATGCAAGACTTTTTGATGCTTGTCTTGAAAGTACTATTCATGAAAAGTTTTTGCTATATGATTCAGTTGTTTAGTCATTATCTATTTGTTAACAAACTATAGACCATTGCTTTGAGTCACTTCATTCATTTCATATGCTTTACAATAGTATTGATCAAGATCATGTTGGTAGCATGTCCTTCAGAAATTATTCTTTTTATCGTTTACCTACTCGAGGGCGAGTAGGAACTAAGCTTGGGGATGCTTGATACGTCTCAAACGTATCTATAATTTCTTATGTTCCATGCTAGTTTTATGACAATACCTACATGTTTTATTCATACTTTATATCATTTTTATGCATTTTCCGGGACTAACCTATTAACAAGATGTCAAAGCGACAGTTCCTGTTTTCTGCTGTTTTTGGTTTCAGAAATTCTACACGGAAATATTCTCGGAATTGGACCCCACGAAGACAGAAGTCAATATTTTGCCGAGACGGACCCAGAGAGCCAGAGATGGGCCAGAGGGGGGCCAAGGGGCCCCCCACACCATACCATGGCGCGGGCCCACCCCTGGCCGTGCCGCCATGTGGTGAGGGCACCCTGGGGCCCCTCGGAGGCCGCCCTTCCGCCTATATATTCTCTTAGATGAGAAAACCCTAAAGATATCGGTCATATTCCATGAAAAGTTACGTAGCCACCGCCATCGCGAAGCCAAGTTCGGGGGACAGAAGGCTCTGTTCCGGCACGCCGCCGGGACGGGGAAGTGCCCCCGGAATCCATCGACTCCATCGCCATCTTCATCGCCGTTGCTGTATCCCATGATGAGGAGGGAGTAGTTCTCCCCCGAGGCTGAGGGCTCTACCGGTAGCTATATGGTTCATCTCTCTCTCCCATGGTGTGATCTTTATGTGATCATGAGCTTTGTAATCTAGTTGAATATGTAGATGTTGCTCTTGTCTATTATGCACTCTAGAGGTTACTTTAATATGAACTCCGGAGTTACTCTCCACGGTGTGATGGTGACAGTGTGCGCAACGTGTGTGATTCCTTTATGACGTTGTGGAGCTTGTTTACTCCAGCTTGAGGTGTGCTTTTGCAGCCCTACACAATGAATGGTGTTTGTTATCCAACAAGAGAGTGTTTGAGAGTAGCATTTATTTGTTCAATTATGTGATCATTGTTGAGAGTGTCCACTAGTGAAAGTATGATCCCTAGGCCTTGTTTCTAAGCATTGAAACACCGTTTCCAACAAGTTCTGTTACATGTTCACTTGCTGCCATTTTTATTTCAGATTGCAATTACTACTTATAATCATCCATATTACTTGTATTTCACTATCTCTTCGCCGAACTAGTGCACTGATACGCGTACAGCACGCGACCGTTGGGAACCCCAAGAGGAAGGTGTGATGCGTACAGCGGCAAGTTTTCCCTCAGTAAGAAACCAAGGTTTATCGAACTAGTAGGAGCCAAGAAGCACGTTGAAGGTTGATGGCGGCGGAGTGTAGTGTGGCGCAACACCAGGGATTCCGGCGCCAACGTGGAACCTGCACAACACAACCAAAGTACTTTGTCCCAACGTAACAGTGAGGTTGTCAATCTCACCGGCTTGCTTGTAACAAAGGATTAGATGTATAGTGTGGATGATGATTGTTTGCGAGAAAACAGTAGAACGAGTATTGCAGTAGATTGTATTCGATGTTAAGAATGGACCGGGGTCCACAGTTCACTAGAGGTGTCTCTCCCATAAAAATAAGCATGTTGGGTGAACAAATTACAGTTGGGCAATTGACAAATAAAGAGGGCATGACCATGCACATACATGTTATGATGAGTATTGTGAGATTTAATTGGGCATTACGACAAAGTACATAGACCGCTATCCTGCATGCATCTATGCCTAAAAAGTCCACCTTCGGGTTATCATCCGAACCCCTCCGGTATTAAGTTGCAAACAACGGACAATTGCATTAAGTATGGTGCGTAATGTAATCAACAAATATATCCTTAGACATAGCGTTGATGTTTTATCCCTAGTGGCAACGAGCACATCCACAACCTTAGAGGTTTACGTCGGTCCCCAGATTTAATGGAGACATGAACCCACTATCGAGCATAAATACTCCCTCTTGGAGTTACAAGCAAAAACTTGGCCAGAGCCTCTACTAGCAACGGAGAGCATGCAAGATCATGAACAACACATAGATGATAGATTGATAATCAACATAACATAGTATTCCATATTCATCGGATCCCAACAAACGCAACATGTAGCATTACAGATAGATGATCTTGATCATGTTAGGCAGCTCACAAGATCCAACAATGATAGCACAATTAGGAGAAGACGACCATCTAGCTACTGCTATGGACCCATAGTCCAGGGGTAGACTACTCACTCATCACTCCGGAGGCGACCATGGCGGTGAAGAGTCCTCCGGGAGATGATTCCCCTCTCCGGCAGGGTGCTGAGAGGGAATGCTTCTCGTGCATCCAAAACCTTGAGCCAAAACCTATGCCATGTGTGTCCACCATAACTACCTACTATGTGGTATTTTTCTGCCATTCCAAGTAAATACTTCATGTGCTACCTTTAAACAATTCAAAAGTTATTATCTTATTTGTGTCAATGTTTTATAGCTCATGAGGAAGTATGTGGTGTTTTATCTTTCAATCTTGTTGGACAGACTTTCACCAATGGACTAGTGGCACATCCGCTTATCCAATAATTTTGCAAAAAAAGCTGGCAACAGGGTTCCCAGCCCCAATTAATTAACTTTCATTAATAATTCTCTTCACATGTTTTGCCCTAATTCATCAGTAAGCAACTTAATTTTGCAAATAGACACTCCTCCATGGTATGTGAAATGTTGGAAGGCACCCGAGGATTTGGTTAGCCATGGCTTGTGAAAGAAAAAGGTTGGGAGGAGTGTCATCTCTAAATAAAACTAAAGTACATGTGTAAACAAAAGAGAAGAGGGATGATCTACCTTCTTTGGTAGAGATAACGTCCTTCATGGGAGCCGCTCTTTGAAAGTCTGTTTGACAAGGGGGTTAGAGTGCCCACTACCATTCGTTGACAACAACAAACACCTCTCAAAACTTTACTTTTATGCTCTCTATATGATTTCAAAACTTGAAAAGCTCTAGCACATGATTTAATCCCTGCTTCCCTCTGCGAAGGGCCTTTCTTTTACTTTATGTTGAGTCAGTTTACCTACTTCCTTCTATCTTAGAAGCAAACACTTGTGCCAACTATGTGCATTGATTCTTACATACTTGCTTATTTGCACTCATCATATTACTTTGTGTTGACAATTATCCATGAGATATACATGTTGAAAGTTGAAAGCAACTGCTGAAACTTAAATCTTCCTTTGTGTTGCTTCAAAACCTTCGATTAAGAATCTATTGCTTTATGAGTTAACTCCTATGCAAGACTTTTTGATGCTTGTCTTGAAAGTACTATTCATGAAAAGTTTTTGCTATATGATTCAGTTGTTTAGTCATTATCTATTTGTTAACAAACTATAGACCATTGCTTTGAGTCACTTCATTCATTTCATATGCTTTACAATAGTATTGATCAAGATCATGTTGGTAGCATGTCACTTCAGAAATTATTCTTTTTATCGTTTACCTACTCGAGGGCGAGTAGGAACTAAGCTTGGGGATGCTTGATACGTCTCAAACGTATCTATAATTTCTTATGTTCCATGCTAGTTTTATGACAATACCTACATGTTTTATTCATACTTTATATCATTTTTATGCATTTTCCGGGACTAACCTATTAACAAGATGTCGAAGCGCCAGTTCCTGTTTTCTGCTGTTTTTGGTTTCAGAAATTCTACACCGGAAATATTCTCGGAATTGGACCCCACGAAGACAGAAGTCAATATTTTTTCGAGACGGACCCAGAGAGCCAGAGATGGGCTAGAGGGGGGCCAAGGGGCCCCCACACCATACCATGGCGCGGGCCCACCCCTGGATGTGCTGCCATGTGGTGAGGGCACCCTGGGGCCCCTCCGAGGCCGCCCTTCCGCCTATATATTCTCTTAGATGAGAAAACCCTAAAGATATCGGTCATATTCCACGAAAAGTTACGTAGCCGCCGCCATCGCGAAGCCAAGTTCGGGGGACAGAAGTCTCTGTTCCGGCACGCCGCCGGGACGGGGAAGTGCCCCCGGAATCCATCGACTCCATCGCCATCTTCATCGCCGTTGATGTATCCCATGGTGAGGAGGGAGTAGTTCTCCCCCGAGGCTGAGGGCTCTACCGATAGCTATATGGTTCATCTCCCTCCCATGGTGTGATCTTTATGTGATCATGAGCTTTGTAATCTAGTTGAATATGTAGATGTTGCTCTTGTCTATTATGCACTCTAGAGGTTACTTTAATATGAACTCCGGAGTTACTCTCCACGGTGTGATGGTGACAGTGTGCGCATCGTGTGTGATTCCTTTATGACGTTGTGGAGCTTGTTTACTCCAGCTTGAGGTGTGCTTTTGCAGCCCTACACAATGAATGGTGTTTGTTATCCAACAAGAGAGTGTTTGAGAGTAGCATTTATTTGTTCAATTATGTGATCATTGTTGAGAGTGTCCACTAGTGAAAGTATGATCCCTAGGCCTTGTTTCTAAGCATTGAAACACCGTTTCCAACAAGTTCTGTTACATATTCACATGCTGCCATTTTTATTTCAGATTGCAATTACTACTTATAATCATCCATATTACTTGTATTTCACTATCTCTTCGCCGAACTAGTGCACTGATACGCGTACAGCACGCGACCATTGGGAACCCCAAGAGGAAGGTGTGATGCGTACAGCGGCAAGTTTTCCCTCAGTAAGAAACCAAGGTTTATCGAACCAGTAGGAGCCAAGAAGCACGTTGAAGGTTGATGGCGGCGGAGTGTAGTGCGGCGCAACACCAGGGATTCCGGCGCCAACGTGGAACCTGCACAACACAACCAAAGTACTTTGTCCCAACGTAATAGTGAGGTTGTCAATCTCACCGGCTTGCTGTAACAAAGGATTAGATGTATAGTGTGGATGATGATTGTTTGCAGAAAACAGTAGAACGAGTATTGCAGTAGATTGTATTTGATGTTAAGAATGGACCGGGGTCCACAGTTCACTAGAGGTGTCTCTCCCATAAAAATAAGCATGTTGGGTGAACAACTTACAGTTGGGCAATTAACAAATAAAGAGGGCATGACCATGCACATACATGTTATGATGAGTATTGTGAGATTTAATTGGGCATTACAACAAAGTACATAGACCGCTATCCAGCATGCATCTATGCCTAAAAAGTCCATCTTCAGGTTATCATCCGAACCCCCTCCAGTATTAAGTTGCAAACAACAGACAATTGCATTAAGTATGGTGCGTAATGTAATCAACAAATATATCCTTAGACATAGCATTGATGTTTTATCCCTAGTGGCAACAGCACATCCACAACCTTAGAGGTTTCTGTCACTCCCCCAGATTTAATGGAGACATGAACCCACTATCGAGCATAAATACTCCCTCTTGGAGTTAAAAGTAACGACTTGGCCAGAGCTTCTACTAATAACGGAGAGCATGCAAGATCATAAAAAACACATAGATGATAGATTGATAATCAACATAACATAGCATTCATTATTCATCGGATCCCAACAAACGCAACATGTAGCATTACAGATAGATGATCTTGATCATGTTAGGCAGCTCACAAGATCCAACAATGATAGCACAATTAGGAGAAGACGACCATATAGCTATTGCTATGGACCCATAGTCCAGGGGTGAACTACTCACACATCACTCCGGAGGCGACCATGGCGGTGAAGAGTCCTCCGGGAGATGATTCCCCTCTCCGGCAGGGTGCCGGAGGCGATCTCCTGAATCCCCGAGATGGGATTGGCGGCGGCGGCGTCTGCGGAAGGTTTTCCGTATCGTGGCTCTCGGTGCGGAACTATTATCGACGAAGGCTTAAGTAGGCGGAAGGGTAGGTCAGGGGGCGCCACGAGGGCCCCACACGCTAGGGCCGCGCGACCCAAGCCTTGGCCGCGCCGCCCTGTTGTGTGGGCGCCTCTCATCGCCCCACTTCGTATCTCCTCCGGACTTCTGGAAGCTTCGTGGAAAAATAAGATCATGGGCGTTGATTTCGTCCAATTCCGAGAATATTTCCTTACTACGATTTCTGAAACCAAAAACAGCAGAAAACGACAAGCGGCTCTTCGGCATCTTGTTAATAGGTTAGTGCCGGAAAATGCATAAATATGACATAAAGTATGTATAAAACATGTAGGTATCATCAATAAAGTGGCATGGAACATAAGAAATTATCGATACGTTGGAGACGTATCAGCATCCCCAAGCTTAGTTCCTGCTCGTCCCGAGTAGGTAAACGAAAGATAATTTCTGAAGTGACATGCCATCATAATCTTGATCATACTATTGTAAGCACATGTAATGAATGCAGCAATCCAAGACAATGGTAAATGCAATGAGTAAACAATTGAATCATATAGCAAAGATTTTTCATGGATAGTACTTTCAAGACAAGCATCAATAAGTCTTACATAAGAGTTAACTCATAAAGCAATAAATTCAAAGTAAAGGTATTGAAGCAACACAAAGGAAGATTAAGTTTCAGCGGTTGCTTTCAACTTGTAACATGTATATCTCATGGATATTGTCAACATAAAGTAATATAATAAGTGCAATATGCAAGTATGTAGGAATCAATGCACAGTTCACACAAGTGTTTGCTTCTTGAGATGGAGAGAAATAGGTGAACTGACTCAACATAAAAGTAAAAGAAAGTCCCTTCGACGAGGGAAGTATCGATTGCTATGTTTGTGCTAGAGCTTTGATTTTGAAAACAAGAAACAATTTTGTCAACGGTAGTAATAAAGCATATGCATCATGTAAATTATATCCTACAAGTTGCAAGCCTCATGCATAGTATACTAATAGTGCCCGCACCTTGTCCCAATTAGCTCGGATTACGTGGATTATCACCGCAATACATATGTTTTAATCAAGTATCACAAAGGGGTACCTCTATGCCGCCTGTACAAAGGTCTAAGGAGAAAGCTCGCTTTGGATTTCTCGCTTTTGATTATTCTCAACTTAGACATCCATACCGGGACAACATAGACAACAAATAATGGAGTCCTCTTTAATGCATAAGCATTCAACAACAATTAATATTCTCATATGAGATTGAGGATATTTGTCCAAAACTGAAACTTCCACCATGGATCATGGCTTTAGTTAGCGGCCCAATGTTTTTCTCTAACAATATGCATGCTCAAACCATTCAACTCATGGTAAATCGCCCTTACTTCAGACAAGACGAACATGCATAGCAACTCACATGATATTCAACAAAGAGTTGATGGCATCCCCAGGAACATGGTTATCGCTCAACAAGCAACTTATAAGAAATAAAATGCATAAGTACATATTCAATACCACACTAGTTTTTAGGCTATTTGTCCCATGAGCTATATATTGCAAAGATAAAGGATAGAAATTTTAAAGGTAGCACTCAAGCAATTTACTTTGGAATGGCGGAGAAATACCATGTAGTAGGTAGGTATGGTGGATACAAGTGGCATAGTGTTTGGCTCAAGGATTTTGGATGCATGAGAAGTATTCCCTCTCGATACAAGGCTTAGGCTAGCAAGGTTATTTGAAACAAACACAAGTATGAAGCGGTACAGCAAAACTCACATAAAGACATATTGTAAGCATTATAAGACTCTATACCGTCTTCCTTGTTGTTCGACCCTTACTAGAAATTATCTAGACCTTAGAGAGACCAATTATGCAAACCAAATTTTAGCAAGCTCTATGTATTTCTTCACTAATAGGTGCAAAGTATATGATGCAAGAGCTTAAACATGAGCACAACAATTGCCAAGTATCAAATTATTCAAGACATTCTACCAATTACCACATGTAGCATTTCCCGTTTCCAACCATATAACAATTTAACGAAGCAGATTCAACCTTCGCCATGAACACTATGAGTAAAGCCCAAGGACATATTTGTCCATATGCAACAGCGGAGCGTGTCTCTCTCCCACACAATGAATGCTAGGATCCAACTTTATTCAAACAAAACAAAAACAAAAACAAACAGACGCTCCAAGCAAAGTACATAAGATGTGATGGAATAAAAATATAGTTTCATTAGAGGAACTCGATAATGTTGTCGATGAAGAAGGGGATGCCTTGGGCATCCCCAAGCTTAGACGCTTGAGTCTTCTTGAAATATGCAGGGGTGAACCACCGGTGCATCCCCAAGCTTAGAGCTTTCACTCTCCTTAATCATATTGTATCATCCTCCTCTCTTGATCCTTGAAAACTTCCTCCACACCAAACTTAAAACAACTCATTAGAGGGTTAGTGCATAATCAAAATTCACATGTTCAGAGGTGACATAATCATTATTAACACTTCTGGACATTGCAATAAGCTACTGAAAGTTAATGGAATAGAAAAATCCATCAAGCATAGCAAAACAGGCAATGCGAAATAAAAGACAGAATCTGTCAAAACAGAACAGTCCGTAAAGACGAATTTCTAAGAGGCACAAGACTTGCTCAAATGAAAATTCTCAAATTTAATGAAAGTTGCGTACATATCTGAGGATCACTCACGTAAATTGGCAGAATTTTCGGAGTTACCTACAGAGAATTAGGCCCAGATTCGTTACAGAAGAAATCTGTTTCTGCGCAGTAATCCAAATCTAGTATGAACCTTACTATCAAAGACTTTAGTTGGCACAACAATGCAACAAAACTAAGATAAGGAGATGTTGCTACAGTAGTAATAACTTCCAATACTCAAATATAAAACAAAAGTGCAGTAGAAAAATCATGGGTTGTCTCCCATAAGCGCTTTTCTTTAACGCCTTTCAGCTAGGCGCAGAAAGTGTGTATCAAGTATTATCAAGAGATGATGCATCTACAGCGGGGTTTCGAGTTTTCTCAACTATGCATTGTATCTTATCTATGTAAGTTTTAGAGGCTCCCTTTTTATTACCCTTGGGCTTGCTGCTCTCATCAAACAAATTTTCAGGAACGATCCAATCAAAATTCTTTTCTAGTGCCTCGCACATTCTCAAGAGCTTGCAAGGTATCGATGTTTTAATATCTCCCTCATAATTAACTTTATTAGTGTACTTTTGTCTATCTTTTTCCATCTTTTCAAGTGTGCTAGCAAAGTTTGTATAAGAGCCAAGCATATTGTATTTAGTAAAGACTTTTCTAGCTTCTCTTGCTACATCACCAAATTCTTTAAGAAGGGTTTCTAAGACAAAATCTTTCTTTTCTCCTTCTTCCATATCACCTAGTGTAAGGAACATATGCTGCATTACGGGGTTGAGGTTAACAAATCTAGCTTCTAACATGTGTACTAAAGAAGCAGCAGCAATTTCATAAGTAGGAGCAAGTTCTACCAAGTGTCTATCTTCAAAATCTTCAACTGTACTAATATGAGTGAAAAAATCTTCTATATTATCTTTCCCGAGGATAGACCCTCGGCCTACCGGTACATCTTTAAGAATAAACTTAGGAGGAAACATGATAAGTAAAGTAAATGCAAGTAACTAATTTTTTTGTGTTTTTAATATAGCAAACAAGATAGCAAATAAAGTAAAACTAGCAACTAATTTTTTTGTGTTTTGTTTTAGTGCAGCAAACAAAGTAGTAAATAAAAGTAAAGCAAGACAAAAACAAAGTAAATAGATTGGAGGTGGAGACTCCCCTTGCAGCGTGTCTTGATCTCTGTGGTGACCCTGCATACCACTGCATGTTGTAGTATGCCAGTCGTTGATATAACATTCACGAAGTACCATTCCGCAAATATTACATCCCTCAGAGTAGTACAACAGAACATAGCAGGTCCATAACTCATTCATTTATTATTACAAATAGCATACACATGTCGTCTTGGAGCTCCTCTTGGGTCCGAAGAGGAATACTCCTGGGTTCGAGGCGAACCCAACTTAGCTTACAATATAAGCGTCTCATTAAGTTATACATTTATTTTCTCGAGCAGCTAAATACTAAGAGTTCGGGCTGCTCGGCTACTACTACTACTCGAGATGTTCAGGCTTGATCTCCTCCGGAAGCCTCCCCATTTCCGTAGACGATGAGGTAGTCTA
Organism: Lolium rigidum; assembly: GCF_022539505.1. Lineage (NCBI taxonomy): Eukaryota > Viridiplantae > Streptophyta > Magnoliopsida > Poales > Poaceae > Lolium > Lolium rigidum. The sequence continues at coordinate 184,593,162 of NC_061512.1, read as the reverse complement.
CGCCCTCGATACCTCCAGAGAGGTCTGGTTCTTCATAGCCGATGATCTCGGCTCCTTCATTGTTGTCGTAGTCCTCCTCCAGACGATGCAGATAATCTAAGCATGGGATTTAGGAGTGGTATGAGTACGAGCGTACTCAACAAGTTCATTATAGATAAGAGGTGTTTAATGCACTAGCTACGATATTAGACCAGAAAGTCTAATACCAATGCAAGTTTTGATAAACATTTCTTCAAGAGATTGCTTTTATTCCAAAGAGCTATGTCCGTCAGCCTTCACCGGTTTACTAGAACTTCATGGAGCTCCTTTCCGGCCGCGTTCGCAGTTCCTCATCCCGGAACAGGGAGTGACAGGTCACAGTTCTTTACACTCTGCAGAGGTGTGTTGCTTTACCCATAAGAGATCTTAACCTTGGTGCCAACCGGGCAGCTTTCCCGTCCACACTTCCTTCGGTGTGAAGCCCGGTATAAGGTCTAGCCAATCATGTTCCTACGCTACCTCGAACACCCACCCTTTGTTGCATACTCCGACCCTGGGTCCACGCCGGCCCCATTATTCCCATAGATTTCAGGGTGGACTCCGACCACGACGTCAATGCAGGGCTCTACCATACATTCCTACGCCGGCAGATGCAACCCATCATAGACCTCATTACCGTTGGGACTTCTACGGGTTCCCACCCCTGCATCAAGTCTCGCAAGATCATGAGCACCCGGTAATGAGCATTCGTTGATGAACGAGAGGTGGAAACACTTTTGACTACTCCGTCCCACTCCGGATCTTATGGTTAACACGGATATTACGGCACAAGAATCACTGGCGACATTTGTTGTTTAATCCTAGATGGATATAACCCTTGCAATGGAACCTCCACCATATCAATACAATCCATGGTTCCATTGCCCACCACATAGTCATATTCATAATCATGAAAGTAGTGGTTTTGGTTTTTATGCAATAGTGATTATCATAGTACTTTGCAAGTACAAATACTCAAATGACATGAGCAAGTGATGAACTTGCCTGAACACTGCAAAGTTTTGCAGTTGGATGGTGTGGACTGACCCTTGTCCTCTGGTTCTGAAAATTAGCATCATTGTCCGATAAGGGCAATGGTTAAAGAAGCAATTATGCATGATTCCGAGTTTTAGGGTTTGATTCCCCCTTCCGATGTCGTTATTATCTCATGTGAGAGGTTAATACTAAGAATAATTTAGGGATACTCTGTTTAGGGTAAAATACAACCTTGAAATGTTGTCAAGGTGTTTTTAAACTCTAATTGTATTTATGGACTTATTTTCATTATTGAAAATAATATGTGTTTTTAAATCATTATTTAAATCATCAAATTAAGACCTATTCTTAATTTTCTTCAAAAATTCTCTTTGATATTTTATTTAGATAGAGAATTTTATGCTGATCCATTTACATATTTTTAATTATTTTTTTAGAGCTTTTATCAATTTTCTATTGAATTTCAAAGTTTCAGGTTTTTATTGAATTGTGAAAAGTCATTTTTGCCCCTGGGCCCACCTGTCAGGGTGGCCCAGTGGGTTGGGCTAAACCAGCTCGGGTCCAACCGACCCGAGCGGTCGCTCACTCGCCCACCACCTCGCGCCCGTGTCCTAACCCTAACCCTAGAGCTCTGGCGACGCCGTGGTCGCCGCCGTCTTCTCCGATATTTCTCGGCCGCTTCCGGCCATCGCCGCCGGCGAGATGGGGCGCATCAGCACCGCCACTTGACGGCGCACCAGATCATCGGCGTCGATCTGGTCCTAGCCGCTCCCTTCGCCGATCCCCATCGCGGTCGCCCTCTCTGTGCTGCGGTGCTCTTCGACGCCTCCGGTGTGATGGCGCCGTCGAGGCCTTCGCCACCGTGGTGCGGGCGCTGCGGCGCTAGGCGGAGCCTGGCCTGGCCTGGCCAGGTGCCGTCGTGCTTTCGATGCGCGCCGCCGTGGCCGCCATGGCTGCGGCAGTTGTCTGCTCGCCCCAGGTACGCCTCTTCCGATCCCCTCCTTTCTCTCACTCTGGCCTGCTCTTCTTCTTCCTCCAGTAGCTCTGCTGCGCCTAGCTCACTGTGTGTGCGTATGCTGCTTTGCTGCTGCGCTGGTGCTTGTGCTGCTGTGCTGTTCATGCGGCTCTGCCTCACTAGCCTTGATCATGGTCGCCATGGCCATGCCAGAGCTTGCCTTCCTGCTGTGCTATCCATTTCTTGCTTAAATTCCCTTCTATGGCTTTGTTATTATTACTAAGCTTGCCAGATGCTTAATTGTGTTCCTATAGGCTTGCTCATGAGCATCTTGTAATGCTCAGGGACTGCCTAATGGCTACTGTCTTGTTGCAATTAAATCCATTTGATTGCTTAATGGCTTTGGTTGTGATGAGGGTTTAATTATATGTGTGTGCTATTCATGTCAGGCTTGATCCTGGGGTACATCATGTATTTGATGTGCTTCTGGATATAATTACAGTTCATCTATTAGTTATCTGTGAAGCAGTTGTTGATTACCTGTGGCCAATTAATTATCTGGTCCATGCTCTGTTGCTTAGTGATGCTCTAGCATGCTCTAGCATGCTATAGCAAGCTCTGATGATCATGTGATCATTAACAGCTGGTATTGGTTTGCCTACCTGTTGCCTGTGCATTGCTGTTACCTATTTATGTGTATGTGTGTGGCACAGATCAGTGCTGGTGCTTGCTCAAGCATCAGCTGATGCTTGCAGTGATCCTCTGGATCATTAGCAAATGTCTGTTCCATGATTTACTTGTTAATATCAATTATCTGTGTTGCCTTTATTGATGGAGTGGATAATTGATGTGAACTGCGATACAGTGATGATCATCACAATTGATTGGCTTGGCTAGATGGATACCAACAGTGGTTGGGAACCCTAGCCCTTCTTTGAACCCAATCAGGGTGATGATATTTGCATTTGGCTTGTTTGTTTGGCTGTTCTAGGGTTTGAGGTGACCCTGGCAGTAGTCATGTGCTGCCCTAGGATAGCTCCCCTATTTGTTGGCTTGTTGTTGCTTACCAAATGCTTTCTGGGTGATCCATTTATTGGATTGCCAGTGGCTCTTGATGTTGAAATCAAATAGACAATATTCTGTCTAGGTCTGATGGTCAACTAGCTGTAGGTGCTAAGTGTGTGTAACTAGGCTGACTTGTGCTCTCATCTCTTGCTGGATTTCTTCAGTTATGCAATTATTGTCATATATGTTGTTCCCTTTTGATGATTAACCAGTGGCCTTTCTGCTCTTGCTTGCACCATATGGCTAAATAGCCAGATGATGACACAACTTGGGTATCACACCCTTTTGACTAGGTGTGATTGATGCATATGCTTATATATGAACAAAACCATCCTGGTTTGTCCATGATGCTTGGTATACCTCACTCTAGCTCCTAGAATGTGATGTTGGTGTAGAGGTTTGCCTCTCGTGTTGATCTTATGGTTGCTTTGCTTGCCCTGCTCCTCCCGGTGACTTGATGAAACTTGATTTAATTCGGTGGTGTGCTTGGAATAGATTGAACAGTGAGGCTGTTCTATCTCGTTCTAGCTGTTCTTGGTGTTCTTGGTGTTCTTGGTGGCTTACCGGCTCAGCTTCGCCGATGGTTGAATCAAATGGCTAGGGTTTGGCTGTGAAAAGCTTTTATATGCTTCGGCTTGCTCTTGTTGGTCGACAGCGACCACCTGCAGCTTGTGGTGACTCACTCTGGTGTGTGTGTGTTGTTACACATGCACACAGCCTTGTGTGCAGCCTGGTTGTGTGTGTGTGCAAGTGTTGTGCACTTGGACTTGATCCCATCTGTGGCATGGATCTGCTCGGCAGAGAATTGATCATATCCTCTCCAATTCTATTTGTTTTCTAACCTGCCAAGTGGCTATGCCACTTGGCATAACACTTGTTTTTATTTGCTTTGTGTTTGTGTGCAGGGAAACAACCTGATGCTCCAAGGATTATGGAGATCATCAAGTACAAGGCTAAATGAAGATTAGCTTGTAGTGTTAGGATAGAACATTAAATTGTACTTTTCTTTTCTTTTCATTTTCCATTTTGTCCAATTCTTGTAATATGTTGTAATTCCATAATTCAAATCTGAATATTGTAAAGACAATGTATTATGTGTGTGATGAGCAATAAAGCCCAAGTTTTCCTTATTGAGCTTAATGTAATAATTGTATTACTTATATTATTGCTTAATGGTAATTGTTTGTGAAATTATCTCAAATTTGAATTATGTGATGATTGTTTGATGTTTGAATTTGAAATTCAAATTCAAATTTGGTTTGAATTCAAACATACCACTTAACTTGTAATTCAATCATACAGCTTAAGATTTCAATGAAATTATCACTGCTCTCTTCTCAAAACCCTAATTTAGACAAGTAGGAACAAGTTCATCGCACTCTCGAAACCCTAACCCTGTAAGGTGTCGAGAGAGAAACCTGTCCCCCTTCGATGCAGTTTTGTTTTAAAAGCGCGAAATTTCCCCGTAATTTACCATGCAATGCACATCCCTTTCTAAAATCTACCCCTCGATCGTCTCAAAACCTGGGACATTACAGCCTTTCCCCCTTAAAGAAAACTTCGTCCCGAAGTTGTGGTTGTAATACCTGAAAAGTTCGGGGTATGTTTTCCTCAGGTCTTCCTCCTTTTCCCAGGTGGCTTCCCTCTCGGGATGGTGCTTCCATTGTATCTTGCGATATTTTATCGCTCGATTCCTGAGTTGTTTCCAGTTTTCCTCGAGAATCTTCGCTGGCTTCTCGATGTATGTCAAATCTGGTTGTAACTCAAGCTCTTCATGAGATACTGGTTCATCTGGGGTCTTCAAACATTTTCTGAGTTGCGACACATGAAATATGTTGCGAACCTGGGATAACCTTCCCGGTAGTTCCAATTCGAAGGCTAACCCTCGGTTTTGACTCAAAATCCTGAAAGGTCCGATGTACCTAGGACTTAGCTTTCCTTTTACTCCAAACCTCTGAAGTCCTTTCATCGGGCTCACCTTAAGGTATACCATATGTCTCCAACTCGTGGCTCCCATGTTCTCCTCTTTTGATCAGCATAACTCTTCTGTCGGCTCTGGGCTATCTTGAGCCGATCTCTGATAATGTCAATTATTTGTTGCTTTTCCTTGACATAATCAGGGTTGAACTCTTTGCTTGCTCCGGCTTCATACCAACATATCGGTGATCTACACTTCCTTCCATACAGAGCTTCAAATGGTGCCATCTTGATGCTCGCTTTGATAGCTATTATTGTATGAGAACTCGCTAGTGGTAAGTGCTCCTCCCATGATCCTCTCAAGTCTAGGGCACAAGCCCTAAGCATATCCTCTAAGATCTCGGTTGGTTCTCTCGGTTTGTCCACCTGTCCGGGGATGATAAGCGGTACTATATTCCATCTTGGATCCTAAAGCTTCGTGTAGTTGCTTCCGAACGTCGACGTGAACACGGATCCTCGATCCGACACGATCTTCTTAGGCACTCCATGCTTACTCATGATCTCTTTGATGTAAAGATTGATGAGTTTCTCTCCTTTGTCCTGCTGATTTACCGCTAAGAAGTGTGCACTCTTCGTCAACCGGTCCACGATTACCCATATCATGTCCTTCTTTTTATTGGTCATGGGTAGTCCGGTGATGAAATCCATCCCTATCTCCTCCCATTTCCACTCTGGAATAGGTAAAGGTTGTAACTTTCCTGCCGGACTCTGGTGTTCAGCCTTCACTCTCTGGCAGGTATGGCATTCCGCCACGTATTGTGCTATCTCCCTCTTCATGTTGTTCCACCAGAATAGCTCCTTTAGGTCCATGTACATCTTTGTACTTCCCGGATGAATGGAATATGGTGTTTGATGAGCTTCCCGGAGTATTACTTCCTTAATTTCAGCAATATCCGGAACACAAATTCTCTTCTGGAACCATAATGATCCCGATTCTCCGCGGTGAAATTCTGATGGTCTTCCTTCATCTATTCTTCTCATCTCCTCCACGATGAATGGATCGTCTAGCTGACCCATCATTATCTCATTCTTCAGGTTAACATTTAACTCATCGGCTACTTGCAACGCCGATAATCCTTCATGAGCTTCCTTCTCCCAAAGTTGTATTTGGGCTTGACTTATTTCCTTCCTCAACTCCGGTGAGATTTCTTGTTCCACTCCGCCGGTGCTCTTCCTACTCAAGGCGTCTGCGACAACATTGGCCTTTCCTGGAGTATAATTGATTGTCAAATCATAATCCTTGATCAGTTCAAGCCATCTTTTCTGCCTCATGTTGAGTTCCTTCTGAGTGAAGAAATATTTGAGACTCTTATGATTCAGTATAGAGCTCACACTTGGCTCCATAGAGAAAATGTCTCCAAGTTTTGAGTGCAAATACGACCGCCGCTAATTCCAAGTCATGTGTTGGATAATTCACTTCATGAGGTCCGAGTTGCCTCGATCCATAAGATATCACTTTCCGATCTTGCATGAGTACGCAACCCAATCCATGCTTGGATGCGTCACAGTACACGGTGTAATCCTTGCCAACTTCAGGAACTGCTAACACCGGTGCCGTGGTGAGTTTCTCTTTTAGAGTTTGAAAACTCTTCTCACACTCCTCTGACCACACAAATGGTGTGTTCTTTCTTAACAGCTTCGTCATTGGTCCTGCTATCTTGGAGAATCCTTCAATGAATCTCCGATAATATCCTGCCATTCCTAGGAATCCTCGGATTTCCTTGACAGTCTTGGGTGCTTCCCATTCTAGAACTGTTGCTACCTTGCTCGGGTTAACAGCTATTCCATCTTTACTAATCACATGACCAAGAAATTCCACTTGATCTAGCCAAAATTCACACTTGCTGAATTTGGCATAGAGTTGATGTTCTCTTAGTGTTTGCAACACTAACCTCAAATGTTCAGCATGTTCGGCCTTGTTCTTGGAATAGATCAAGATATCATCGATGAATACGATGAAAAACTTGTCTAGATATGGCATGAAAATCTTATTCATGAGATTCATGAATATTGCTGGGGCATTGGTTAATCCAAATGGTACTACAAGGTATTCATGATGTCCATACCTTGAGACAAAGGTAGTTTTCGGAACGTCTTCCTTCTTGATCTTTATCTGGTGATAACCGGATCTTAGATCAATTTTGGAAAAGACTCCCGCGCCTCTAACTTGATCGAATAGATCTTGTATTCTTGGAAGTGGATACTTGTTCTTGATTGTGACGTTGTTCAGATTCATGTAGTCTCCGCACATCCTTCTTCCTCCATCTCTTTTATCCACGAAGATCACAGGTGATCCCCATGGTGAAACACTCTCTTGTATGAATCCTTTTTGTTCCAAGTCATCCAGCTTGCTCCTTAAGTTCTTTCAACTCCTTGGGCCCCATCTTGTATGGTGCCTTAGCAATCGGAGCTCGTTCCTGGAATTAGGTCGATAGTGAATTCTATCTCCCTATCTGGTGGCATACCGGGTAATTCCGCAGGAAACACATCCCGGAATTCATTCACTACAGGTATATCCTCTAACTTCACCTCCTTCATGCTGTTCAACTGTAGCTCAACTTCAATCTGTGTATGTTTGTCGCCTTGGTAGATCATTCTACTTCCATCGGGGCTTTTCAAAGACACCGTCTTGTTCACACAGTCGATCAATGCTCCATTAGCTTCCAACCAGTTCATACCAAGAATGACATCAATGTCCTTCATCGGTAAAATGAACAGGTCCGCGTCAAACGCGCACTTATTGATCATGATGACTTGTTTTTGTTTGGTATGGGTTACTACTATCGTTCCCCCCGCAGAAAGTATGGTTATGGGTGTGTCTAACTTAGTGCAACTAATCCCATGTTTGATGATGAATTGTTGAGAAATGAATGATGTAGTTGCACCAGTATCAAAAAGTACTTTGCCAGGATGAGTGAGGATCTAGAGCGTACCTATCACCGCCTGATCGGAGTTGACCACCTCCTCCAGACTAGTGCAGTTCAGCTTGCCGAAGGGCTTCTTATTCTTCCAGTTCCCTCCGTTATTTCCTCCTCGGCTTGCTCCCCCTCCAGATTGACCTCCTTTATTCTTATTCTTAGGGCAATCCCTAAGCATGTGTCCTTCCTCACGGCACCCGAAGCAAATGATCCTGGGCTTCTTACAGTCCTTGGAGAAATGCCCCGTACCTCCACAGCTATGGCATACAATCTTATTTGCAGTCTGGAATGCTTGGTTCTTCCTGCTACCGTAGTAGTTGTTGTTGTTGTTGTTGTTGTTATATCTTGGCTTGAAACTCAAGCTAGTGTTGGGCTTGTTACTAACAAACCTCTTAGGCTCAAACTTGGTCTTCTTCCTCTTTTCCTCCTGCAGTTGTTTGAAATCATCTTCCAGAGTGATGGCAGCATCCACCAACTCTTGAAACTCCGTCGCTCTCATCATACGGAGCTGAACCTTGAACTCGGGGACTTAACCCCCTCAGAAACCTTTTCTTCTTCTTGTCCTCGGTGTTGACTTCTTCAACTGCATACCGAGACAGCTTAGAGAATTCCCTGACATAGGTCAGGATGGCCTTGTCCTTCTGCTCGAGACTTTCAAATTCTCGACGCTTCAGTTCCACGATACTTTCAGGAACATTGGATTCCCTGAACTTCCTTGCGAATTCCTCCCAGGTAAATACCTTTCCAGCCGGGTAAACGGCTACAATATTATCCCACCATGATGCTGCGGGTCCACACAGCAGATGGGTAGCATAACGGACCTTCTCTTGGTCGTTACATCCAACGGTATTGAGCTTTCGCTCAGTATCCATAAGCCAATCTTCCGCGTCCATTGGCTCGGGCGCGTATGCGAAAGATATAGGCTTGGTGTTCTGGAAGTCTGCTAAGGTGACTCCCGGATTCTCGGGCCTCTCTACCCGGTTTTGTTGCAGCAGCTCCTGAAAGAATTTGTTCTGCTGCTCCAAGGTTACTCGTTGTCTTTCCTCCACCAGCTGCATATACTGGACGAAATTCTGCTGCGTCATGGGTGGTGGTGGTGGTGGTGGAAACTGATTCCTGGCTGCTTCATCAGCCTCTTCCTTTTGTTTTGCTTCGCGCTCCATGCGCTGCGCTTCGGTCTCCTCTCCTAACGCTCCCGACATAACCCCCTAGTTCTGCAACACAAGATGATACTCATAATTACTCCATGCGCAAGTTTTCCGAGCTCAACTTTGTGCACGGAACTAGTCACGCAATGGAAATCAAGAAGCAAATCCAAATCATACAAAACATATACCATGTATATACATACTTAAGTGGTCTTATTACAATACTCAAGTCGATGTGAGTATGCAAACTCACTTATTAAAGTATATGTACAAATTTATACAAATATTACATACTATAATACACGTGGTACTTGTGTATTATAGCCTCGCCTCCCTTGGTGGACTCTAGTCGATCTTCACTCCCGGTACATCCCAGGCTTCCATCCGGTTGAACGTGTCGTCCTCCTGATAGACCCTGGAACATAAGGTCTCCCCGTCGGCTGGTAATCCGAATCGAGATGATGATCCTAGGGAGAAGTCAGTGTTCACAAACTGATCGTTAAGTGCATCATAGTCCACCCATCGGGTGTACTCCCCTGTAGCTCCACCATAAGTGTTTCCAACACTCGTACCCGACTCATCCTGTGTCGGATTCCCTCCATCAACTCCTTCATTACTAGGATAACTCTGGTTCTGGGTTGTGGCGTCATCATTCATCTCTCCGTCATAATACACTGAAGTACTATGAGTTCCCGTATCAGATCCCCAACGCCAACCCATGGAATTTTCTATAGGAGTCTTGGAACGCTGATTGTTTCCGGATTCCTCTCCGCCCTCATATCCCCCATAGGAACTACCCAAGTAGTTCCCAGGTGTAACAGGTGTAGGTTCACGCTCAAGAGGATCAATACTAATGTAGTCACCAGCTGAGTAAACTGGTGTGTGCACCACATTCTCCATAGGTTCTTTCCCCCTAGTTTCCTCTTTGGGTTCAGTAAACTCCTCTAGCATCGTATCAATTGCTCCTGTCAGATGATGGTTCAACTGAAAGAGTAATGATGTGAAGTTGCGACTATTGTCCATGTATTTTGCAGCTGCTATTGGTTTGCGTTTTGCATATTTGTAGTGGTTAAGCATGGGATCCTCTTCCTCCTGATTATGAGGAATGTGGGTGAATTCGGAACCCATAAGCTCTTTCGTCTTATGCTCCCGAATGTCGGTTATGGCTCTCATAACGGCTATATGGTAGGCTGTGTTGGTAGTTCTGGCTTCCCCTGCTGGCATTACTATGCTCATTCCCAAAGATTCGGGAAGTCGCAGTCCTACCCTACACTTGGCCAATACAGTACCATCGTAGTACATGTATTTCTTTACTTGGATCTGGGGATCACACCCAAATTCAAGTAACATGGCTCGTAGAATATCAGCAAGTCCTCCTTCATATTCACTCAGTGTGGAATCCATCACTTTCACGTTTCGTCCGGGACGTGAACTTGCCATGTTGGCTGTAGAAATAGAAAGATTATAAGATTAGTAATAATACATCATAATAGAGATAATAAAGAATTATCGCACTAAAAGATATGATTGTTGTATTCTCAATTGAATATACACCATATTTTTAGAGAATTCTTTACTAATCCTATTTGACTCCTAACGTTTGGTCCCATTTACTAGGTTCCAACCTAAGGTCAAAGCTTTTGCTCGATACCAACCGTGGCGACCTCGCATACCACCGCATGTTGTAGTATGCCAGTCGTTGATATAACATTCACGAAGTACCATTCCGCAAATATTACATCCCTCAGAGTAGTACAACAGAACATAGCAGGTCCATAACTCATTCATTTATTATTACAAATAGCATACACATGTCGTCTTGGAGCTCCTCTTGGGTCCTAAGAGGAATACTCCCGGGTTCGAGGCGAACCCAACTTAGCTTACAATATAAGCGTCTCATTAAGTTATACATTTATTTTCTCGAGCAGCTAAATACTAAGAGTTCGGGCTGCTCGGCTACTACTACTACTCGAGATGTTCGAGGCTTGATCTCCTCCGGAAGCCTCCCCATTTCCGTAGACGATGAGGTAGTCTACGCCCTCGATACCTCCAGAGAGGTCTGGTTCTTCATAGCCGATGATCTCGGCTCCTTCATTGTTGTCGTAGTCCTCCTCCAGACGATGCAGACAATCTAAGCATGGGATTTAGGAGTGGTATGAGTACGAGCGTACTCAACAAGTTCATTATAGATAAGAGGTGTTTAATGCACTAGCTACGATATTAGACCAGAAAGTCTAATACCAATGCAAGTTTTGATAAACATTTCTTCAAGAGATTGCTTTTATTCCAAAGAGCTATGTCCATCAGCCTTCACCGGTTTACTAGAACTTCATGGAGCTCCTTTCCGGCCGCGTTCGCAGTTCCTCATCCCGGAACAGGGAGTGACAGGTCACAGTTCTTTACACTCTGCAGAGGTGTGTTGCTTTACCCATAAGAGATCTTAACCTTGGTGCCAACCGGACAGCTTTCCCGTCCACACTTCCTTCGGTGTGAGGCCCGGTATAAGGTCTAGCCAATCATGTTCCTCCGCTACCTCGAACACCCACCCTTTGTTGCATACTCCGACCCTGGGTCCACGCCGGCCCCATTATTCCCATAGATTTCAGGGTGGACTCCGACCACGACGTCAATGCGGGGCTCTACCATACATTCCTACGGCCGGCGGATGCAACCCATCATAGACCTCATTACCGTTGGGACTTCTACGGGTTCCCACCCCCGCATCAAGTCTCGCAAGATCATGAGCACCCGGTAATGAGCATCCGTTGATGAACGAGAGGTGGAAACACTTTTGACTACTCCGTCCCACTCCGGATCTTATGGTTAACACGGATATTACGGCACAAGAATCACCGGCGACATTTGTTGTTTAATCCTAGATGGATATAACCCTTGCAATGGAACCTCCACCATATCAATACAATCCATGGTTCCATTGCCCACCACATAGTCATATTCATAATCATGAAAGTAGTGGTTTTGGTTTTTATGCAATAGTGATTATCATAGTACTTTGCCAGTAATTTGATAGAAATATTCAAATGACATGAGCAAGTGATGAACTTGCCTGAACACTGCAAAGTTTTGCAGTTGGATGGTGTGGACTGACCCTTGTCCTCTGGTTCTGAAAATTAGCATCATTGTCCGATAAGGGCAATGGTTAAAGAAGCAATTATGCATGATTCCAGTTTTAGGGTTTGATTCCCCCCTTCCGATGTCGTTATTATCTCATGTGAGAGGTTAATACTAAGAATAATTTAGGGATACTCTGTTTAGGGTAAAATACAACCTTGAAATGTTGTCAAGGTGTTTTTAAACTCTAATTGTATTTATGGACTTATTTTCATTATTGAAAATAATATGTGTGTTTTAAATCATTATTTAAATCATCAAATTAAGACCTATTCTTAATTGTCTTCAAAAATTCTCTTTGATATTTTATTTAGATAGAGAATTTTACGCTGATCCATTTACATATTTTTATTTATTTTTTTAGAGCTTTTATCAATTTTCTATTGAATTTCAAAGTTTCAGGTTTTTATTGAATTGTGAAAAGTCATTTTTGCCCCTGGGCCCACCTGTCAGGGTGGCCCAGTGGGTTGAGCTAAACCAGCTCGGGTCCAACCGACCCGGGCGGTCGCTCACTCGCCCACCACCTCGCGCCCGTGTCCTAACCCTAACCCTAGAGCTCTGGCGACGCCGTGGTCGCCGCCGTCTTCTCCGATATTTCCCGGCCGCTTCCGGCCATCGCCGCCGGCGAGATGGGGCGCATCAGCACCGCCACTTGACGGTGCACCAGATCATCGGCGTCAATCTGGTCCTAGCCGCTCCCTTCGCCGATCCCCATCGCGGTCGCCCTCTCTGTGCTGCGGTGCTCTTCGGCGCCTCCGGTGTGATGGCGCCGTCGAGGCCTTCGCCACCGTGGTGCGGGCGCTGCGGCGCTAGGCGGAGCCTGGCCTGGCCTGGCCAGGTGCCGTCGTGCTTTCGATGCGCGCCGCCGTGGCCGCCATGGCTGCGGCGGTTGTCCGCTCGCCCCGTGTACGCCTCTTCCGATCCCCTCCTTTCTCTCACTCGGCCTCGCTCTTCTTCTTCCTCCGGTGGCTCTGCTGCGCCTAGCTCACCTGTGTGTGCGTATGCTTGCTTTGCTCGCTGCGCTGGTGCTTGTGCTGCTGTGTCTGTTCATGCGGCTCTGCCTCACTAGCCTTGATCATGGTCGCCATGGCCATGCCGAGCTTGCCTTCCTGCTTGTGCTATCCATTTCTTGCTTAAATTCCCTTCTATGGCTTTGTTATTATTACTAAGCTTGCCAGATGCTTAATTGTGTTCCTATAGGCTTGCTCATGAGCATCTTGTCATGCTCAGGGACTGCCTAATGGCTACTGTCTTGTTGCAATTAAATCCATTTGATTGCTTAATGGCTTTGGTTGTGATGAGGGTTTAATTATATGTGAGTGCTATTCATGTCAGGCTTGATCCTGGGGTACATCATGTATTTGATGTGCTTCTGGATATAATTACAGTTCATCTATTAGTTATCTGTGAAGCAGTTGTTGATTACCTGTGGCCAATTAATTATCTGGTCCATGCTCTGTTGCTTAGTGATGCTCTAGCATGCTCTAGCATGCTATAGCAAGCTCTGATGATCATGTGATCATTAACAGCTGGTATTGGTTTGCCTACCTGTTGCCTGTGCATTGCTGTTACCTATTTATGTGTATGTGTGTGGCACAGATCAGTGCTTGGTGCTTGCTCAAGCATCGGTGATGCTTGCAGTGATCCTCTGGATCATTAGCAAATGTCTGTTCCATGATTTACTTGTTAATATCAATTATCTGTGTTGCCTTTATTGATGGAGTGGATAATTTATGTGAACTGTGATACAGTGATGATCATCACAATTGATTGGCTTGGCTAGATGGATGCCAACAGTGGTTGGGAACCCTAGCCCTTCTTTGAACCCAATCAGGGTGATGATATTTGTATTTGGCTTGTTGGTTTGGTTGTTCTAGGGTTTGAGGTGACCTCGGCGGTAGTCATGTGCTTGCCCTAGGGTAGCTCCCCTATTTGTTGGCTTCTTTGTTGCTTACCAAATGCTTTCCGGGTGATCCATTTATTGGATTGCCGGTGGCTCTTGATGTTGAAATCAAATAGACAATATTCTGTCTAGGTCTGATGGTCAACTAGCTGTAGGTGCTAAGTGTGTGTAACTAGGCTGACTTGTGCTCTCATCTCTTGCTGGATTTCTTCAGTTATGCAATTATTGTCATATCTGTTGTTCCCTTTTGATGATTAACCAGTGGCCTTTCTGCTCTTGCTTGCACCATATGGCTAAATAGCCAGATGATGACACAACTTGGGTATCACACCCTTTTGACTAGGTGTGATTGATGCATATGCTTATATATGAACAAAACCATCTGGTTTGTCCATGATGCTTGGTATACCTCACTCCAGCTCCTAGAATGTGATGTTGGTGTAGAGGTTTGCCTCTGTGTTGATCTTATGGTTGCTTTGCTTGCCCTGCTCCTCCTGGTGACTTGATGAAACTTGATTTAATTCAGTGGTGTGCTGGAATAGATTGAACAGTGAGGCTGTTCTATCTGTTCTAGCTGTTCTTGGTGTTCTTGGTGTTCTTGGTGGCTTACCAGTTCAGTTCTGCCGATGGTTGAATCAAATGGCTAGGGTTTGGCTGTGAAAAGCTTTTATATGCTTCTGGCTTGCTCTTGTTGGTCGACAGCACCACCTGCAGCTTGTGGTGACTCACTCTGGTGTGTGTGTGTTGTTACACATGCACACAGCCTTGTGTGCAGCCTGGTTGTGTGTGTGTGCAAGTGCTGTGCACTTGGACTTGATCCCATCTGTGGCATGGATCTGCTCGGCAGAGAATTGATCATATCCTCTCTAATTCTATTTGTTTTCTAACCTGGCATAACACTTGTTTTTATTTGATTTGTGTTTGTGTGCAGGGAAACAACCTGATGCTCCAAGGATTATGGAGATCATCAAGTACAAGGCTAAATGAAGATTAGCTTGTAGTGTTAGGATAGAACATTAAATTGTACTTTTCTTTTCTTTTCATTTTCCATTTTGTCCAATTCTTGTAATATGTTGTAATTCCATAATTCAAATCTGAATATTGTAAAGACAATGTATTATGAGTGTGATGATCAATAAAGCCCAAGTTTTCCTTATTGAGCTTAATGTAATAATTGTATTACTTATATTATTGCTTAATGGTAATTGTTTGTGAAATTATCTCAAATTTGAATTATGTGATGATTGTTTGATGTTTGAATTTGAAATTCAAATTCAAATTTGGTTTGAATTCAAACATACCACTTAACTTGTAATTCAATCATACAACTTAAGATTTCAATGAAATTATCACTGCTCTCTTCTCAAAACCCTAATTTAGACAAGTAGGAACAAGTTCATCGCACTCTCGAAACCCTAACCCTGTAAGGTGTCGAGAGAGAAACCTGTCCCCCTTCGATGCAGTTTTGTTTTAAAAGCGCGAAATTTCCCCGTAATTTACCATGCAATGCACATCCCTTTCTAAAATCTACCCCTCGATCGTCTCAAAACCTGGGACATTACAATCTCCCCGGCAACGGCGCCAGAAAACAGTCTTGATACGCGTACAGCACGCGACCGTTGGGAACCCCAAGAGGAAGGTGTGATGCGTACAGCGGCAAGTTTTCCCTCAGTAAGAAACCAAGGTTTATCGAACCAGTAGGAGCCAAGAAGCACGTTGAAGGTTGATGGCGGTGGAGTGTAGTGCGGCGCAACACCAGGGATTCCGGCGCCAACGTGGAACCTGCACAACACAACCAAAGTACTTTATCCCAACGTAACAGTGAGGTTGTCAATCTCACCGGCTTGCTGTAACAAAGGATTAGATGTATAGTGTGGATGATGATTGTTTGCAGAAAAAAGTAGAACGAGTATTGCAGTAGATTGTATTCGATGTTAAGAATGGACCGGGGTCCACAGTTCACTAGAGGTGTCTCTCCCATAAAAATAAGGGATTTCTATTTTCGTGCCCCTCGTTCCTTAGTTGTGCTCAGTTTTCCCCAGCCTCTTAACTTTTCCTCAGTTTTCTCCTTCCTCTAGTTTGAAACCCCTCGGACGGGAGGGTTGCCGTCGAGTCGGAGGCCTTACCGTTACCGTTCGACGGGTGGGGCTGCACGGATCGAGGTGGGGCTGCACGGAGGGCGGTTCCTCTCGACCGTCTCGTGGCGACGGGTAGCCATCCATTTGTCGGCCGACGCGTGGGCTGTTTTATTTCCTGATTGTATACGCGGTGCTGCCAATAACAAATGGGGCCGCTCTATAGGGCTGCCGCAGCCAATGACCGGTGGGGTCGTCTATTTTTCAAGAAAATACATATATAACCGCTACGTGTGGCTGCCGCAGCCAATGACCAGTGGGGTCGTCTATTTTTCAGGAAAAGACATATATTACCGCTCTGTGGGGCTGCTGGAGCCAATGACCAGTGGGGTCTTCTATTTATTTAGAGAAAATTATATATTCCCGATCTGTGGGGCCTCCGCAGCCAATAACCGCTGGGGTCGTCTATTTATTTAGAGAAT
The DNA here is from genome assembly GCF_022539505.1 of Lolium rigidum. Lineage (NCBI taxonomy): Eukaryota > Viridiplantae > Streptophyta > Magnoliopsida > Poales > Poaceae > Lolium > Lolium rigidum. Next base: position 184,576,493 of record NC_061512.1, on the reverse strand, counting down.
ATCATATAGAGCCGCTCGTGGGGCCGCCTCGGCCAATGGCGGGTGACTATTTTCACGAGCTTAATCTAAAGTGAATCTTAGGCTAAACATGGTGCTTCCCGACGGTGACCTAGCGGTGGCGGCTAGCATAGCCGTTTTGACCATGCCGATATCGGCATCGTTTGGAGGCTGTGGTGCTCGAATCATGGTGGAAATTGCGATATAATTTTTTAAATGCATAATATATAGCTAGATCTCTAAATCGATGCATATGAAGCTACATATATATTCTTGGTCATAATTCCCTTATCTAAAGGGGATGGATGCATGGCTTCACGTCGTCGTCGCTTTCATCGTCAGTATCTTCGTCGTCCGAGTAGTAGTACATGTAATATTAATAGAGTCCATTTATTGCCTAATTCTTTCATGGAAAAATTTAGGTGGAATTTTCATGCAAGATGTCTAAGGCTATCATAGTGTCTGGTATTATGCATCGGCGGATCGGATGCAAGTGCAACCTGCGGGGTGGTAATTTTTGTTTTATTTGCAAAATAGCAAATTTTCACCATATGTGTTGGCACCATGGTTATTAGTTATTAGCTCCGCCACTGATATTATGCAATAGTAACATAGTCTGGAAACGAAACGGAGGGCGAAATACATGTAGCCCCCATAATTAATCACATGCATCATATATGTCGGAACGCGGACGTACCTTCTTGACCAAAGGATCTTCATAGACGACGATGAAGAACTCCTCTATGATCAATGGCAGTGTTGACGGTGGTGGTGGCAATGATGATAATCAACGTGGAAGCCATGGCAATGGATCAAGTGTATGTGAACGAAGAAGAGAGAGGCAGAACCTACTGACACAAGGGATGGCCGTTGTGGGTGTTTATAAGGGAGAGATGACCGTTGTAGGGGTTTACACAATAAATTAAGGAGGAGGTGACCGTTGTGGCCTTGTGGGGGTTTACACAATAAATTAAGGCTAGTCATAGTGCATAGTATCATATTGTTGTATCATGCATATGGTATTTGCCTCCCATGATACTATCACTATAGTGGGTGGTATTATAGGGTAATATCATAATCTTCTAAATTTATTGTTTTGTAGAATCTCAATACAAAATGTGTGTACAAGATCTATTTAGATACTAGCACTATGGCCAGCCTAAGGAGGACATGATCGTTGTGGGGGTAGTCATCTAGGTTTTGTGTTTCGTCAAACTTCCCTTTAAACTTTGACCACATATATAGGAAAAAGTAGTAGCATTTATGACACTAATTTAGTATCCCGAGATCCCTTCAAATGGTAATTCATGATAGTTTATCATTTTGCCGTAATGGCTACAAGAAATGGGTGATTGTTCATCATTTTACCGTGAAAAGTAATGCCTAAAAGAAATGGTAATTCATGATAGTTTATCATTTTACCGTAATGGCTACAAGAAATGGGTGATTGTTCATCATTTCACCGTGGAAAGTAATGGCTACAATAAATTGGTGATGGTGTATCATTTTTTGCGTGAAAAGTAATGGCTACAACAAATGGGTGATGGTGTATCATTTTTTGCGTGAAAAGTACAAATCGGTGATGGTTTATCATTTTTTGCGTGAAAAATAATACCTAAAAGAGTTTATAATTTATCTTGTGAAAAATAATGCAGAAAACCAAACTTTAGCGTACTGGGTAACCGCCCTTTAGCATACATAGAGGGTGGAAGCTAACCGCCGATAGAGAGAGAGAGAGAGAGAGAGGATGGTGGCCCCGACTAGAGAGAGATAGGGGTTATCCTGCCCGTTAAATCATACGATCAACGGTCGGCGGGCACGATCCGCGTGACATGGGCTAGACCAATTAGGGAAATGTTGGGCGTCTGTGAGAATTTGTGAAGGGAGAGGGCAAAGCTGAGTAGTATCAAGAAACCAAGGGCAAGTGAGTAGTAAACGGACTAAGGAATTCAAATATGAGATTTAAAAAATGAAAAATGCGTGTTTTGTACAATGAAACCCATCTTGGCCTACCTCAAACTATTTGCAATACAAATATACATGAGTGTGAAAATTATGGCCTCATTCAGACAAAGTATGTTTTGGGGAAAGCTGTTTTGGGTAGGGCTTATTGTGGAAAACCATGCACCTTCATAGCTACTAGGTGATTTGAGAAGTGGTAATTTGTGGTAAAACATGATTTATCTACGATTTATCTATGATTTGAGAAGTGGCAACTTGTGGTAAAGACTCCATGAGTAAGTGCCACTCTTTTTCGTAATTTTTTGCACATTAAATAACTCATTTAAGCTGGTTAATCCCATTTGTTGACTCTCCGTTGACCAGCCACTTGAGGGTAAAACTGAGTATATTGCACTAGCCAGTATTAGCACCCAAGGGGAAAACTGAGCACACAAAAAATGCTAGTATATGACTCGAGGGTATACCTGAGTATATCTAAATTTCCAAGGTTAGACTCGAGGACGTGTTGCGGTGCAGAAGTGGAAGACGTGCCATTGTTGACGCGTGTCGCGGTGCAAACGTGCACTAGTGGACGCGGGTCGCATTTAGGACGCGTAAGCCCCTCTCTCCCTCCCTCTGCACACAGTACGTCTCATTCTCGCTCACGCACGAAACCACGCCTCTCACGTCCCATCAACTTCTCCAAATCGAAGGAAAAACCCCAACCGCCGTACGAGCCATGTCGGCGATGGAGAAGAAGAATGCGCCGGCGGCCATCGCCCCCGAGCCCGTCGCCTCCGAGCCCGTCGCATCCGAGCCCGTCGCCGCCGAGCCCGTCGCCGCCGAGCCCGTCGCCTCCGAGCCCGTCGCCGCCGAGCCCGTCGCCTCCAAGCCCGTCGCCGCCGAGCCCGGCGCCTCAGAGCCCGTCGCCGCCGAGCCCGTCACCGCCGAGGGCGGCGCATCCAAGCGCGGCGCCTCCGTGAGCTGGGCCTCTCTCGTGGATGACGGACCACTTCACAAGATCGGCGAATGCTTGCCGGCGAATGAGGAGTACGTGGACGCCTACTCGCTATGAGGCAAGTCCGTAGAAATTGGCGCTCGGGTTTACCCGAGCCCGACGTGCACCCGCACGAATGGATCATGGTAGACCACGCCCTTCCACGCGCCGCTGAGTTCACCTTCCTCCAACTCGGCACATCCCGCTACGTCACCATAGATCTATCGGAAGTTCGTGCAAGGTTCAAATTCCTCCATATCTATAGGGTTAATATATTCTTATTTTCAATCTTAGTGTTGAATGTTATCTTCATCAATATATTTTAGATACTACTTCGTCGGCTTTTGCCGTGGTGTCATCGTGCTTGCCCAGAAGAACCCGCCGCACAAGATACGGCTTCTGAACCCACTCACAAAGGCATCGAACACTATGTTTGAAGCGCGGATGCCATCTGTTTTTGTGAATTCGGTCGCTGTGATCAAATCCCCGACTATGGTCTTAGTTTGCTCACATTACCCGAACGAAATTAGTTGGGTCGATGAGAGCACTCCAACTAAGGATATATATGAAGATTGGGGAGATGGTAGTTTTTCGATGGAGAACCATAGTTTGCGTTGCATTACCCCGTTCAATGGTGAACTGTATGCAATAGCTGTGGATAATTTTGAGTCCGGAAGAATAGTGTGCACCAATGTACGGTTGCGAGCAGCGCGAGCACCTTGTCAAGATGGAGACACTAATTTCATTTCCACAACTTGGAAATGACAAGTTCTATCTTGTGAAGTCGGATGGTGATCTGCTGCTTGTGTTGTTGGACAACATGCTTTTGGAGGACCAACCATTGGTGTACCGTGTGGACACTCGGAGCCGCTCTCTCCATCCGGTCAGTAACATTGGCGGTCATGCCTTCTTCGTGCATTATATCCGGTGTATCTCCATCGACACCACAGTGCACCCGACACTTCTACCTGGCTGCATCTACTACGCCGATTTGGGTTATATCAGAGAGTACATTCATGATACAAAGGCCTGGGATGAGTGGCCACGATATGTGAATAGAATGGGAAACTACGGTCTGAGAAATGAACACAGGCCATACCGTCTGGAGGATGTATTGGCCGCATACTGCAGACGGAAGGAGTTTGTGGTGACCCTGCATACCACTGCATGTTGTAGTATGCCAGTCGTTGATATAACATTCACGAAGTACCATTCCGCAAATGTTACATCCCTCAGAGTAGTACAACAGAACATAGCAGGTGTAACACCCCAAATTTCAAAACAAAGCAAAGAGGAATTTACTTTTTCCAAAAATGAGAACCAACAAAAACTTTTCTTATATAAGGTATTAGGCTTATTGCTCCTATCTATTACTTGTGTTCTTGCCTTGATGAGTGTTAGTATGCTTATGTGACCCACCCTAAAACCCTAGAGTGATCAAGTAAAGATCACAAACCAAATAAAAACAAAAAGAGAAAGAAATCAAATAAGAAGAACCCTAAGCCCTAACCTTTTCAAAACTCCTTTGATCTATTTTGAGAAACCCTGAATAAAGGAAAAACCATATGTGGGCCTATAGCCCTAATATGTGAATCTGAAACCTTACCCCTTTTCTTCTGCTAAATAGTGGTGAACCTTTGCCAAAGTTACTAAACCCTCAACCTCACCCCTCTTGTCCTCAATGCGGGAAGAATAAAATTAAAAAGGAAAAATCTTATTTAAGAAAAGAGGCAGATATGCCTATGGCCCTTTTTGTAAAACTTTCCCTAGGCCTTTCTACTTGATGTAGAGAATTGGAAAACCTTCTTGAACCCTAGTTAGTGCTTTTTCAACGCAATCCAAATGTGGAACACAAGGTTTTCAAAAAGAGAGTAATAATGCCATAGAGGCATATGAGAGCAAAATATCAAATTAGTGAAATTGAGGATCTTGACCCTAGACTTGAAGTTGAATGGTTGGATCACTCCTATATGCCATTTCAACACCCAACAACATCTTTGGGTCAAGCCAAGTTCTATTAAAAATCAAATGCCACATATGCATAGAGGCATATGTGACCCCTAGCCATTTTCACAAATTCTTGTCCTATGCACTTCTACCTTTACCAAAATGGTGTGAAACCATCTCTGAACCCAATCTAACCCTAACTTGACCCTCCTCCTTGCTCAAGTAAAGCAAGGGGAGCATCTTACAAAAATAAGAAAATTTGACATGTTCCCTCTCCTGTGTTTTGGCCAATTTTACAAATCTTTGAGCTAGACCTTTTGGAATGGTTTCAATGGTTTGAAAACATTTCTAAACTAATAGGAATCACATTAGAGTCAACAAGGTCAACCCAAATGGAGAGAAACCCAATAGTGGGATAATTCCATTTTCCTCACACACACATAGGGCCAATTTATCAACTCTTGACCTAGGCACCAACCTTGCCTCAAAATGGTTGGAACCTTGCATCCAACTTCTCCTAGCATCAAACAAACCTCCCTCTTGTCAAATTGAAGCCAATAAAAAGAGAAAGGATAAAGGTGAGAAAATCACAAAACCCTCACGAGATGGCTTATGCCATTTTTCTAAAACTTGACCCTAGCCCATTTTGGCCTTCACCATTAGTTGAATAATGTTACTAAACATATATTACAACTTTTGGAATCAAAGAAACCCTTTTCAAATCAAATTCAAACTCAATTGGGGATCACATGCAATAATGGTCAAATCTGCCATAATTATTCTGGTCCCTACTTTGAGCCTCTCCATTTCAAGTTTTTCAAACTAAACTTTCCCAACTCCTTGCATGTCATCCAAGAGGACATCAAGGTGAACACTATGGTAAAGACCCCCTGGCCAAAATCATCTTTGATCAATTGCTATGCTCCTCCAAAGTTGGCACTTTCAATTAAGGGGAACAATCTTCCACTTAGTGAAAATTGTCATTCTTTAAATTTCCTAAATTTCACCACCACCTCTCCTTGCCTCTGGTCATTTAGAACCAAACCAAACCCACTCTTATCAATTTGGTCAACCTTTTGAACTCAACCAAATTTGAGCAAATATTGCAAATTACAAATATGGCATAAATGCAACACTATTTGAAATAGTGTTCTACTACCCATAATCTCCCCCAACCTACACCATATTGACCCCTTGCCCCCTCTTTGCCTCACACCACCACAGGAACCCTAGGGAAGGGCAAGACATGGCCTAGCCATGGCCATGCCAATGGCATGCCGGCCATGCCGTGCTCCCCCTCTCCTCCTTCATCCTCAGCTCGGCCCCCCATGTCTACTGGCTCCACCTCACCTCCCTCTACCTCCCTAGCCTTGCCCCTGTCGAGATGAACGACTACATTCGCCGGAGGACACGCGCCCAGCCCCGCCCAGGACCATGCCGTGGACGTCGTGGGCGCGTCCACCGCCAACTCTGGCCACGTGCGACGCCGAGGAACGCCGCCTCCCCCGGACCCCCTGGCGACGAGTCGAGCATCACCGCCACACCCTGAACCCGCCTGACACGGTCCCGTGTCCTCGCGTCACCTGCCGCCGTCGACACCTTCGCCATTTTCCCGCGGGCGCCGCCGCAAACCTGGATGCAACGCGCGCCAACCCAACCGTCCCCCACCTTGCCGTCTAGCTCGCTAGCACCGACTGGACACCACCTACCTCGCCCTGCTCCCTCCAGACCCTCTCCATCGCCGGCAACGCCGTGTCGATGTCGACCTGCCGTGCCCCGCCCGGCCATCTTGCAACCTATAAAAGGAGCGCTCCTCCTCCTCCGATTCTCACACCAATCGACCTCCCTCCTCTCCCTGATCCTCCTCGCACTCTCTCCCCTCAACATTGCGCACCACAGCCACTCAATTGCATCATCGCCGCCCGTGCTCCGTCGCAGAAGCCGCCGGAGCTAGAAGCCACCCCAGGACCTGCGACTTGTTCGAGAAGCACCGCCGTCATCGACAACCTCCTCCTGCATCAACGCCGCCCCTCGCCGACGTTCCAGCTCGCCGTCGACCCCCTACCGCCGCCGTGCCAGCGTCGCCCTCGCGTCGACGACGACGACGATCCCCAGCCGCCCGATCGCCATCTAATCCTACGGCCCGCATCCTTCCATACCGTTTCGGTAAGCCTCCCTCGCTGACAAGTGGGACCCCCTGTCAGCTGGGCCGCTGCGCGCTGGACGCACCACTGGGCCGGCCCAACTCGTCTTCGCTGCGTTTTAAATAGTTTCGGCCTGTTTAGTTTCCCGCCAGCCCGTCTAGGAAATTTTATTTAAATCCTTTTCAAACTTTTTCAATACTGACTCCACTTTGAAATTTAACCATTTCAAATTGGCTAAACCAAATCTAGGGAATTTTATATTTCTGGAAAGCTTAGGAAAAGATCTATCCAATGCCACTGGCCTCATGGTCAATCTCTTTGTAGAATTAATCTAACAAAAATAACAAGACAGGGACTTTTACTGCCTTAGAGTAATTCTTAAAAATCAACCAAAATAGCTATTGAGTAAATTCCAACTCCTTTAGCTCACTTTTGACTTGCACTAATTGTTTATGAAATAAAATGGTGTGGTCACCTTGCATGATCATGCCCTAGTTTAAGTAGTGGGTAATATGGCTAGTTTAACAAGTTGATATTGTCCAAAACTATTAAGTAATTCATATGAAGTCTTATGCTTCATTTGAATCTTGTCTCAAATGAATTCATGTGATGTTTGGACCCCTGGCCCAAACTCATCTATATGAATTCCTTAGAGATTTAAATCATTTGTAGTGTTAATAAATGGCATGAGGTACTCTACCTCATTTAAATCTATTTCTCAAATGATAATGATGAATGGTTGACTTGGGTCAACATGATTTCATGCATGATTGTTTGAGAAATTAAATCTTAAGAAGTTTTCAATAAGAGAAAGGTATTTCTCAAACACTAGATGGAAAACTATCACTTACATATGTAGGGAGAGGAAATTATTTTCCCAAACCACACAACCAATGCACCCTAATTGTAGTATTTGTGTGAATAGAATAATTGGTATAGGTACAAGCAATGTTAGAATAGCCAATGAATTGTTGAGGATGTGAAATCACCTCAATGGTAGTTGTTAACCTAGTTACAACTATGTGTTAAATCTTATGAGAGGCTTTCCCTCTCATTTAAATCTTGTTCTCAAGTATTTCAACATGAGGTATGGACCATGGTCTATATAATCTTATGTTGAGTATTTGGTGACATTAAATCACTACCAGGTTAGTATTAAATTGTATGAGGTATGGAACCTCATTTAAATCATTTTCTTAAATGATGAGTATGAAGAGGTTGACTTTAGTCAACCTAGGTCATATTTTGTTCATAAGAGAAATTAAATCTTAATAAGATATGAGAGGAAAGTATTTCTCTAAGTAATTAAAAGTAACACATAAGTTAGTATGAGAGAAAATTATTTTCTTAAATAGGAAGAACACCTCCACTCACTTAATAGTAGTGTGTGATACGAGTTAAGTTGTGTGAAGCTTGTATGAGATTAGTTAGTATGTAAGTTTGGTATGATGATCGTGTACCCCGTATTCGTATTTTAGACGCTAGTACCGGAGACCATCAGGAAGAGGAGAACTTCTACAACAAGGAAGGAGAAGAGAACTTGGACCCTCACTTCAACCAAGGCAAGCCGATAGTATTGCAAGTTATTACCAACGCAAGTTAGCACTGATAGAAATTACCTTTGCAAGGTGATATTGTTTGCAAGCTAAGATATGTAGTTTGCAAACTAATATTCTTGCAAGGTGCAACGCCCCTTGGGGCAAGGCACCATGAATCTTACCCTTTTCCTCCATAGCCTATCCCAAGTTTATACATTACCAGTTTTTACTTGTTTTCTCAACAAGTTGCTTTTATAGTTAACTTTGGTCAAGGTAAAGAAGTTTACTAAAGTAGTACGAGTTAGCAAGCTACCACCAATGCAAGCTAGCTTGAGGCAAACCATTTTGGGTTGCACAATAATACTCTTGCAACTTGCTAAGCTCTCTATGAGCAGAGCATTCCCCTATTTTACTTTAGGCTTTTGATCCAATTTTCCAGTTTTTACTTTACAAGCCTTTTTACTTTGGTTTTATCAAAGTACTTTTTGATTCATGATTCACTTGGCTAGTATTGGACTAGTACAAGAGTATCAAACTTAGCCTAGAAGCAAACTAAATACTTAGCACCCCTCATACATAGATGCTAGTGCTGTTGAAAGTGACTCTTCCATTTGGGAAACTAAGAACGGAAATGATTTCGAAAACCTTGGAATGATGAGTCATTCTATTGAAAGATTTTGAAGGAGTTCTGAAACCTTGGAATGAAGATGCATTCCATTGAATGATTTTTGAAGGTGAATATGACTGATGAATGACTTGGTGAATTTTACAAAAACACTGATGGTCGGGTTCGGATGCGATACCATTCCAATTTTACCGTACCCCCACAATACCCGAATCCGGGTAGGGCTTAACTGGAAGTTTGTGTGTCTTAGTATGGGTTCCCTCTAAACAAGCATCATCGGGGTTATGCCGAAAGCTGCCTCTACCACAACAACCGAGATGATACGATATGATGCGCGATGAGGTGAATGTCCGGCCCAAGCCTCGTGCGGTTCCCGAGTTGACGAGTTGGTCTTCACTTGGGAGGCCAAGCTCATGGGGAGAGGTGCCTATACTAGGGTATGTAAATGAAAGGTTATGATTGGTAGTTCGCGTCTTGCGTACGATAAATCGAGGGCCGATTACCCCGACGAGCTATTGCAATTGTTGTGGCACAAGTGTACAACCTCTGCAGAGTTAAACCTATTCGAATAGCCGCGTCCTCGGTTATGGACGAGTTGGAAAGGCCATACTCGTTCCGTCATCAGAACTTTTCGAAAACTATGAATGCTGAAGGATGACTTATGATTTTGAACTTGAATGGAGACTTTGACTTGGAATCACAACCTGGTTGTGGGAATGACACTAATGTTCCCACTTGAGTTAGTTAGCACATGAAGAGTGGTTTACAAAAATGTTTGTGAAATAAAATTAGCTTTACGCCAAATAAACTAGAGCTTAGCACCCCCCACTAGAATTGTTAGCCCTTACATTAGTATTAGTTTGCGAGTACCTTAAAGTACTCACGGCTGTGTCCCTGGCTATTCAAATGGCCAGATTCTGAAGCAGAACAACAGTTTGAAGAAGACAACCCGCAGGACGCCCACGACAACTAGGGAGCCTTCTGACGTCAGACGTTGGCCTGTGGACTAGAGAGTCCCTTCTACTTTACGCTTCCGCTATGAAACTATGAACTTGGTGAATGTTGATCCCTAGATCAACTCTGTGTGTAATATGGGATCGTGTGATCTCTATTTGTAAGACGACTATGGTATGTAATGAATGATGACTTATGATATTCAAGCTGTTATGTCTCGCAACAACAATATTCCCGGGATTGCGATGTATGGCATGACGAGCATCCGGACTTAAAAATCCGGGTGTTGACAAGTTGGTATCAGAGCCATTGTTTGACCTTAGGAGACCCTAGTTAGAATGGACGTCTGAAAAACTTAGTTTCAAAAACCAATGAAGTGAATATTTGGGAAAACTTGTTCTTACTCTTATCCTTGAAATCCTTTTTCAAAAAAAAAATGAGCAATCTCTACTTCCTTTGCAAACTTACATCAAAAATTTGCACACTTGACTACTTCTCTAATTTACTCCTCTTTGCTCCCAGATGACGTACCAATGGGAGTCCTATCAGCTTGGTCCCGAAGGCGACCTCAAGTTCGAAAAAGAGTTGAAGCAACTAGTGGATTATCTAGGACACCCGTACCCCAAGTTCTTCGGAATGCCACTCAAAGCTAAGTCAGGAGAACCACCTCAGTGGGACGTTTCTACTGATCTACGAAGGAAGCTTGATGCCCCGGTATGGGAAACCATTTGGATTGCTGTAACGGGAAACACTTGGAAGGAAGGACTAGCAGAAGCGATGCAAGAAGCAATTTTTCGTCTGTGTGGACAAAATAAGGACAAGATCAAGAACACTCGCTTCATCTACTACCCAAGACATGACCCCTGGGGAGAACCAATGACCATGCCCCCACCGCAACCAAGGATGAACCCCTACGAAGCACCTCAGGACTTCGGGCAGTACAAAACCCGCAGGGACTTGGACAACGCCCTCGCCTCACGCCAAGCACCTCAACCGTGAAGAAGAAGAGTCCACCCGGGAGAATAGTATCACTCCAGCACTTAAGTAGGTGTGATTTGTATCAGGATCCCCTTGTATCGTAGAACGAATGAATGGTTCTTCAAACCAACGGTGTGTTAGGTTTGTAATGTGTGATGTTTGGTATGAATGAAAAAGTGTTGCTTGGTTTTACCCCCTCAACACTCCTCAAGTTTTCAAGTTTTCGATTCTTGAATTTTAACTCAAACAAACCATAGAAGTTTCCCTCTTACCTTATTATCTACTTCGATGTTCAGATGGCCCCTCCTACCCGCAACAACTCCCGTGCCCAAGCCAAGCAGATACACCCTGAGCACGCCAGGATGACTGAAGCCATCAGCATCCTTGCAATGGAGCGCAAGGCACTTCGCCACCAACACGCCAAGAAGGACTACCTCATTGCCCGCCTCCGCGTGAAGATAGCATCACTAGAACGGCTCATCCCAATACTCCACCATGCCCCCAGAGCCAAGTCCAATGTGACCTGCTACGCATGTGGTGTTACTGGTCATTACTCTAACAAGTGCCCGATGAAAGCCGCCAATAATGCCCCCAGGACGGGAAGCAATGCTGTACCCATCGCCCAAACAAGCAAAACCTGCAATGAATGTGGAACTGTGGGTCATTTCTCCAATGAATGCCGCAAGAAGCTTGCCAAGATCGCCGCCAACCCCTCTGCACTGGCACAGCAGCAGCACCATATCGCAACTAGAAGAAAGTTTGCTCCAAACTACCCGAACAACCGCACCGGTCGCTACTACCACTCGAAGACCGCCGAAGCACAAGAAGCATCTCGGAACATGACAAGTATGTTTCCTACTAAATCAAACCGCCCAATCTCTCCTAGGAACCTAACTCCTCTTAAAATCTCGGGACGAGATTTGTTTAAGGGGAAGGGTTTGTAACACCCCAAATTTCAAAACAAAGCAAAGAGGAATTTACTTTTTCCAAAAATGAGAACCAACAAAAACTTTTCTTATATAAGGTATTAGGCTTATTGCTCCTATCTATTACTTGTGTTCTTGCCTTGATGAGTGTTAGTATGCTTATGTGACCCACCCTAAAACCCTAGAGTGATCAAGTAAAGATCACAAACCAAATAAAAACAAAAAGAGAAAGAAATCAAATAAGAAGAACCCTAAGCCCTAACCTTTTCAAAACTCCTTTGATCTATTTTGAGAAACCCCGAATAAAGGAAAAACCATATGTGGGCCTATAGCCCTAATATGTGAATCTGAAACCTTACCCCTTTTCTTCTGCTAAATAGTGGTGAACCTTTGCCAAAGTTACTAAACCCTCAACCTCACCCCTCTTGTCCTCAATCTGGGAAGAATAAAATTAAAAAGGAAAAATCTTATTTAAGAAAAGAGGCAGATATGCCTATGGCCCTTTTTGTAAAACTTTCCCTAGGCCTTTCTACTTGATGTAGAGAATTGGAAAACCTTCTTGAACCCTAGTTAGTGCTTTTTCAACGCAATCCAAATGTGGAACACAAGGTTTTCAAAAAGAGAGTAATAATGCCATAGAGGCATATGAGAGCAAAATATCAAATTAGTGAAATTGAGGATCTTGACCCTAGACTTGAAGTTGAATGGTTGGATCACTCCTATATGCCATTTCAACACCCAACAACATCTTTGGGTCAAGCCAAGTTCTATTAAAAATCAAATGCCACATATGCATAGAGGCATATGTGACCCCTAGCCATTTTCACAAATTCTTGTCCTATGCACTTCTACCTTTACCAAAATGGTGTGAAACCATCTCTGAACCCAATCTAACCCTAACTTGACCCTCCTCCTTGCTCAAGTAAAGCAAGGGGAGCATCTTACAAAAATAAGAAAATTTGACATGTTCCCTCTCCTGTGTTTTGGCCAATTTTACAAATCTTTGAGCTAGACCTTTTGGAATGGTTTCAATGGTTTGAAAACATTTCTAAACTAATAGGAATCACATTAGAGTCAACAAGGTCAACCCAAATGGAGAGAAACCCAATAGTGGGATAATTCCATTTTCCTCACACACACATAGGGCCAATTTATCAACTCTTGACCTAGGCACCAACCTTGCCTCAAAATGGTTGGAACCTTGCATCCAACTTCTCCTAGCATCAAACAAACCTCCCTCTTGTCAAATTGAAGCCAATAAAAAGAGAAAGGATAAAGGTGAGAAAATCACAAAACCCTCACAGATGGCTTATGCCATTTTTCTAAAACTTGACCCTAGCCCATTTTGGCCTTCACCATTAGTTGAATAATGTTACTAAACATATATTACAACTTTTGGAATCAAAGAAACCCTTTTCAAATCAAATTCAAACTCAATTGGGGATCACATGCAATAATGGTCAAATCTGCCATAATTATTCTGGTCCCTACTTTGAGCCTCTCCATTTCAAGTTTTTCAAACTAAACTTTCCCAACTCCTTGCATGTCATCCAAGAGGACATCAAGATGAACACTTTTTGTAAAGACCACCTGGCCCCAATCCTTCTTGATCAATTGCTATGCTCCTCCAAAGTTGGCACTTTCAATTAAGGGGAACAATCTTCCACTTAGTGAAAATTGTCATTCTTTAAATTTCCTAAATTTCACCACCACCTCTCCTTGCCTCTGGTCATTTAGAACCAAACCAAACCCACTCTTATCAATTTGGTCAACCTTTTGAACTCAACCAAATTTGAGCAAATATTGCAAATTACAAATATGGCATAAATGCAACACTATTTGAAATAGTGTTCTACTACCCATAATCTCCCCCAACCTACACCATATTGACCCCTTGCCCCCTCTTTGCCTCACACCACCACAGGAACCCTAGGGAAGGGCAAGACATGGCCTAGCCATGGCCATGCCAATGGCATGCCGGCCATGCCGTGCTCCCCTCTCCTCCTTCATCCTCGCTCGGCCCCCCATGTCTACCGGCTCCACCTCACCTCCCTCTACCTCCCTAGCCTTGCCCTCGTCGAGATGAACGACTACATTCGCCGGAGGACACGCGCCCAGCCCCGCCCAGGACCATGCCGTGGACGTCGTGGGCGCGTCCACCGCCAACTCCGGCCACGTGCGACGCCGAGGAACGCCGCCTCCCCGGACCCCCTGGCGACGAGTCGAGCATCACCGCCACACCCTGAACCCGCCTGACACGGTCCCGTGTCCTCGCGTCACCTGCCGCCGTCGACACCTTCGCCATTTTCCCGCGGGCGCCGCCGCAAACCTGGATGCAACGCGCGCCAACCCAACCGTCCCCCACCTTGCCGTCTAGCTCGCTAGCACCGACTGGACACCACCTACCTCGCCCTGCTCCCTCCAGACCCTCTCCATCGCCGGCAACGCCGTGTCGATGTCGACCTGCCGTGCCCCGCCCGGCCATCTTGCAACCTATAAAAGGAGCGCTCCTCCTCCTCCGATTCTCACACCAATCGACCTCCCTCCTCTCCCTGATCCTCCTCGCACTCTCTCCCCTCAACATTGCGCACCACAGCCACTCAATTGCATCATCGCCGCCCGTGCTCCGTCGCAGAAGCCGCCGGAGCTAGAAGCCACCCCAGGACCTGCGACTTGTTCGAGAAGCACCACCGTCATCGACAACCTCCTCCTGCATCAACGCCGCCCCTCGCCGACGTTCCAGCTCGCCGTCGACCCCCTACCGCCGCCGTGCCAGCGTCGCCCTCGCGTCGACGACGACGACGATCCCCAGCCGCCCGATCGCCATCTAATCCTACGGCCCGCATCCATCCATACCGTTTCGGTAAGCCTCCCTCGCTGACCGGTGGGACCTTCTGTCAGCAGGCCCGCTGCGCGCTGGACGCACCATCGGGCCGGCCCAACTCGTCTTCGCTGCGTTTTAAATAGTTTCGGCCTGTTTAGTTTCCCGCCAGCCCGTCTAGGAAATTTTATTTAAATCCTTTTCAAACTTTTTCAATACTGACTCCACTTTGAAATTTAACCATTTCAAATTGGCTAAACCAAATCTAGGGAATTTTATATTTCTGGAAAGCTTAGGAAAAGATCTATCCAATGCCACTGGCCTCATGGTCAATCTCTTTGTAGAATTAATCTAACAAAAATAACAAGACAGGGACTTTTCTGCCTTAGAGTAATTCTTAAAAATCAACCAAAATAGCTATTGAGTAAATTCCAACTCCTTTAGCTCACTTTTGACTTGCACTAATTGTTTATGAAATAAAATGGTGTGGTCACCTTGCATGATCATGCCCTAGTTTAAGTAGTGGGTAATATGGCTAGTTTAACAAGTTGATATTGTCCAAAACTATTAAGTAATTCATATGAAGTCTTATGCTTCATTTGAATCTTGTCTCAAATGAATTCATGTGATGTTTGGACCCCTGGCCCAAACTCATCTATATGAATTCCTTAGAGATTTAAATCATTTGTAGTGTTAATAAATGGCATGAGGTACTCTACCTCATTTAAATCTATTTCTCAAATGATAATGATGAATGGTTGACTTGGGTCAACATGATTTCATGCATGATTGTTTGAGAAATTAAATCTTAAGAAGTTTTCAATAAGAGAAAGGTATTTCTCAAACACTAGATGGAAAACTATCACTTACATATGTAGGGAGAGGAAATTATTTTCCCAAACCACACAACCAATGCACCCTAATTGTAGTATTTGTGTGAATAGAATAATTGGTATAGGTACAAGCAATGTTAGAATAGCCAATGAATTGTTGAGGATGTGAAATCACCTCAATGGTAGTTGTTAACCTAGTTACAACTATGTGTTAAATCTTATGAGAGGCTTTCCCTCTCATTTAAATCTTGTTCTCAAGTATTTCAACATGAGGTATGGACCATGGTCTATATAATCTTATGTTGAGTATTTGGTGACATTAAATCACTACCAGGTTAGTATTAAATTGTATGAGGTATGGAACCTCATTTAAATCATTTTCTTAAATGATGAGTATGAAGAGGTTGACTTTAGTCAACCTAGGTCATATTTTGTTCATAAGAGAAATTAAATCTTAATAAGATATGAGAGGAAAGTATTTCTCTAAGTAATTAAAAGTAACACATAAGTTAGTATGAGAGAAAATTATTTTCTTAAATAGGAAGAACACCTCCACTCACTTAATAGTAGTGTGTGATACGAGTTAAGTTGTGTGAAGCTTGTATGAGATTAGTTAGTATGTAAGTTTGGTATGATGATCGTGTACCCCGTATTCGTATTTTAGACGCTAGTACCGGAGACCATCAGGAAGAGGAGAACTTCTACAACAAGGAAGGAGAAGAGAACTTGGACCCTCACTTCAACCAAGGCAAGCTGATAGTATTGCAAGTTATTACCAACGCAAGTTAGCACTGATAGAAATTACCTTTGCAAGGTGATATTGTTTGCAAGCTAAGATATGTAGTTTGCAAACTAATATTCTTGCAAGGTGCAACGCCCCTTGGGGCAAGGCACCATGAATCTTACCCTTTTCCTCCATAGCCTATCCCAAGTTTATACATTACCAGTTTTTACTTGTTTTCTCAACAAGTTGCTTTTATAGTTAACTTTGGTCAAGGTAAAGAAGTTTACTAAAGTAGTACAGTTAGCAAGCTACCACCAATGCAAGCTAGCTTGAGGCAAACCATTTTGGGTTGCACAATAATACTCTTGCAACTTGCTAAGCTCTCTATGAGCAGAGCATTCCCCTATTTTACTTTAGGCTTTTGATCCAATTTTCCAGTTTTTACTTTACAAGCCTTTTTACTTTGGTTTTATCAAAGTACTTTTTGATTCATGATTCACTTGGCTAGTATTGGACTAGTACAAGAGTATCAAACTTAGCCTAGAAGCAAAGCAAAATACTTAGCACCCCTCATACATAGATGCTAGTGCTGATTTGAAAGTGACTCCTCCATTTGGGAAACTGGGAACTGAAATGAATTCGAAAACCTTGGAATGACGAGTCATTCTATTGAAAGATTTTGAAGGAGTCTTGAAACCTGGGAATGGAGATGCATTCCATTGAATAATTTTTGAAGGTGAATATGACCGGTGAATGACTCGGTGAATTTTACAAAAACACTGATGGTTGGGTTCGGATGCGATACCATTCCAATTTTACCGTACCCCCACAATACCTGAATCTGGGTAGGGCTTAACTGGAAGTTTGTGTGTCTTAGTATGGGTTCCCTCTAAACAAGCATCATCGGGGTTATGCCGAAAGCTGCCTCTACCACAACAACTGAGATGATACGATATGATGCGCGATGAGGTGAATGTCCGGCCCAAGCCCTGTGCGGTTCCCGGGTTGACGGTTGGTCTTCACCGGGAGGCCAAGCTCATGGGGAGAGGTGCCTATACTAGGGTATGTAAATGAAAGGTTATGATTGGTAGTTCGCGTCTCGCGTACGATAAATCGAGGCCGATTACCTCGACGAGCTATTGCAATTGTTGTGGCACAAGTGTACAACCTCTGCAGAGTTAAACCTATTCGAATAGCCGCGTCCTCGGTTATGGACGAGTTGGAAAGGCCATACTTGTTCCGTCATCGGAACTTTTCGAAAACTATGAATGCTGAAGGATGACTTATGATTTTGAACTTGAATGGAGACTTTGACTTGGAATCACAACCTGGTTGTGGGAATGACACTAATGTTCCCACTTGAGTTAGTTAGCACATGAAGAGTGGTTTACAAAAATGTTTGTGAAATAAAATTAGCTTTACGCCAAATAAACTAGAGCTTAGCACCCCCACTAGAATTGTTAGCCCTTACATTAGTATTAGTTTGCGAGTACCTTAAAGTACTCACGGCTGTGTCCCTGGCTATTCAAATGGCCAGATTCTGAAGCAGAACAACAGTTTGAAGAAGACAACCCGCAGGACGCCCACGACAACTAGGGAGCCTTCGACGTCGGACGTTGGCCTCGTGGACTAGAGAGTCCCTTCTACTTTACGCTTCCGCTATGAAACTATGAACTTGGTGAATGTTGATCCCTAGATCAACTCTGTGTGTAATATGGGATCGTGTGATCTCTATTTGTAAGACGACTATGGTATGTAATGAATGATGACTTATGATATTCAACTGTTATGTCTCGCAACAACAATATTCCTGGGATTGCGATGTATGGCATGACAGGCATCTGGACTTAAAAATCCGGGTGTTGACAGCAGGTCCATAACTCATTCACATATTATTACAATTAACATACATATGTCATCTCGGAGCTCCTCTTGGGTCCTAAGAGAAGTACTCCTGGGTTCGAGGCGAACCCAACTTAACTTACAATATAAGTGTCTCATTAAGCTAAACATTTATTTCCTCGAGCAGCTAAATATTAAGAGTTCGTGCTGCTCGGCTTCAACTACTACTAGGTTCTTCTAGGCTTGATCTCCACCGGAAGCCTCCCCGGTTCCGTAGACTATGAGATAGTCTACGCCTTCAACTCCTCCTGACAGGTCAGGTTCATCGTAGCCGATGATCTCGGCTCCTTCATTGCTGTCGTAGTCCTCCTCCAGACGATTCAGACAATCTAAGCATGGGATTTAAGAGTGGTATGAGTACGAGCGTACTCAACAAGTTCATTATAGATAAGAGGTGTTTAATGCACTAGCTACGATATTAGACCAGAAAGTCTAATACCAATGCAAGTTTTGATAAACATTTCTTCAAGAGATTGCTTTTATTTCAAAGAGCTATGTCCGTCAGCCTTCACCGGTTTACTAGAACTTCATGGAGCTCCTTTCCGGCCGCGTTCGCAGTTCCTCAATCCCGGAACAGGGAGTGACAGGTCACGGCTCTTACACTCGCAGAGGTGTGTTGCTTTACCCATAAGAGATCTTAACCTTGGTGCCAACCGGGCAGCTTTCCCGTCCACACTTCCTTCGGTGTGAGGCCCGGTATAAGGTCTAGCCAATCATGTTCCTCCGCTACCTCGAACACCCACCCTTTGTTGCATACTCCGACCCTGGGTCCACGCCGGCCCCATTATTCCCATAGATTTCAGGGTGGACTCCGACCACGACGTCAATGCAGGGCTCTACCATACATTCCTACGCCGGCAGATGCAACCCATCATAGACCTCATTACCGTTGGGACTTCTATGGGTTCCCACCCCTGCATCAAGTCTCGCAAGATCATGAGCACCCGGTAATGAGCATCCGTTGATGAACGAGAGGTGGAAACACTTTTGACTACTCCGTCCCACTCCGGATCTTATGGTTAACACGGGTATTACGGCACAAGAATCATCGGCGACATTTGTTGTTTAATCCTAGATGGATATAAACCCGTGCAATGGAACCTCCACCATATCAACACAATCCATGGTTCCATTGCCCACCACATAGTCATATTCATAATTATGAAAGTAGTGGTTTTGATTTTTGTGCAATAGTGATAACCATAATACTTTGCAAGTAATTTGATAAAAATACTCAAATGACATGAGCAAGTGATGAACTTGCCTGAACACTGCAAAGTTTTGCAGTTGGAAGGTGTGGACTAACCCTTGTCCTCTGTCTCTGAAAAATAGCATCATTGTCCGATAAGGGCAATGGTTAAAGAAGCATTTATGCATGATTCCAGTTTTAGGGTTTGTTCCCCCCTTCCGATGTCGTTATTATTTTATGTAAGAGGTTAATACTAAGAATAACTTGAGGATACTTGATTTAAAGTAAGATACAACCTTGAAATGTTGTCAAGGTGTTTTTAAAGTCCAAATACATTAATGGACTTATTTTCATTATAGAAAATTAGGTGTGTGATTTAAATGATTATTTAAATCATCAAAATAGGACTTATTCTTAATTGTTTTCAAAAATTCTCTTTGATATTTTATTTAAATAGAGAATTTTATGCTGATCCTTTTTCATATTTTTAATTTATTTTTAAGAGCTTTTATCAATTTTCTATTGAATTTCAAAGTTTCATGTATTTATTGATTTGTGAAAAGATCTGAAATACCCTTGGGCCCCACTCGTCGGGTGGCCCAGCTGGTTAGGTCGAACCCGAGCCACCCTTTGGGCTCGGTCCGGCCCATTCGTCCTCTCCTCTCTCCTCGCGCTGCAAACCCTAACTTCTCTCCTCGCTCTCACGATGCGCGTAGTCGCCGCCGCCTTCGCCGAGATTCTCCGGCCGATCTCCGGCCATCTCCGGCGATGAGATGCGGCGGATCTGGATCCGCCACTCGACGGCGCATCAGGTCCACCGGCTCGATCCGGACCTCGTCTTCTTCTTCGTTCGCCCCCATCGCGTTCGCCCGCATGCGCGTGATGCGTTGCTCACCGGCGCATCGCCGATGCCGTGGCGCCGCCGTGGTGTTGCCGTGGCGGAGCCGGAGCGCTTGTGCTCCGGCGACCGCCAGGCCTGGCCGCGGCTTGGCGCTACCGTGGTCGACCCGTGCCGCCGTGCCGCCATGGCACGCCGTGGTGCTCCGCCCGTGTAGCACGCCTCCATCTTCTCCTCCTTCTTCTTCCTTCTTTGTGCTCTGCCCAGTGGCTGGCCCTGCCTCTCCCCATGGAGATGCCGTGCTGCCGTGCTCTATTGCTTGATGTGCAAGTGCGCGTGCCTATAGCTGCCCTTGCCGGCTAGCTGCTGCTCTTGCTCGTGCTCGCCGTTGTGTGTCTCGATGCTATGTTCTCCTGGCCATGGCCATTGTTTCTAAATCTGTGCCCGTGCTTGTGCTACTGCTATGCATATCTTTGCCTTGCTACACTATGGCTTCTGTGCAACATTTCCTATGCTAGGTGCTTGCTTGAGCTTGTATTTCTTGCTTGAATGCTAGTCCCGTGCCTCGTTGCTTGATACTATCTATCGCTAGTTCATCGAGTGTATTCAATTATCGGTCCTCGACTTGATTGTGGTGTGTAATCCTTGCACATTTGCAAGTGTCAGTACCCCTGGGGTTAGTTCATTGTGTTCAGATACATGATTATGCTCAATTGAGCATTACTGTTGGCTTATCAGTGTGATTCAGTGATGATTTGATATGTGCCTTGCTTGTGTATTATGATCCAGTGGTTCATCAAGCCTTTGATGTGCTTCTGGATACAATCATAAAGTCATTAATTCAGTTATCTATTTATTCAGTTATGACTTGGTTGGTTTTCTTCAGTAGCTGACTAATTACTGATAATATGCTTGGTTGTGGCCATTTGTAACCAGTGCTAGCAAGCTCAGATGATCATATGATCATGAGTTGCTTGTGAGATATGTTGTTTTCTGTCTGTGCCTCACTGTTGCTCTCTGTGTGATGTGTGTGCATCACACAGGCTTGGCCTGATGTGTGATGGTGCTTGCTCAAGTATCAGTTGATGCTTGCAATGATCCTTTAGATCATCTGCAAGGCTCTGGTGCTTTGATTACTTGTTTAGTTCATTTATCTGTATTAGCTTGCTTTATTAAATGGATAAATGATGTGAACTGCCTTGCAGTGATGATCATATTACTTGAATTAGCTAGGGCTAGTTGGATGACAACCACTGGTTGGTACCCTAGCCCTCTACTGAACCCTACTGGGTGATGATGTTAGTGCATAACTTCTCTGTGGAGTTTGGTAAAGTGGTTGAGGTGGCCCTACCGTGCAATTCCTTCGTTGCAAGGGTAGCTCCCACCTCGTGTTGGCTTGCTGTGATTTGGGAAATATCTCACTGGAAGAATCCTTGTGGTTTTTCCAGTTTCATTTGATGTTGATAAACAAGAATAGACACTTTATAGTCTATCTGTCTGATGGTGTAGTGGCTATAGGTGCTAAGTGAAACTGACTAGCTAGATAGGATCATCCCTTGTTGGATTTCTTTGATTATGTCACTGGTTTGGCATAGGCAATGTTCCCAGGGTGCTTTCCTATTTGTTTCTCTCTTGTTCACTTGCACCAATTTGGCCAGTAGCCATATGATGACTCACATATAGGGTTTCTACCCTTGTGGTGTATTTGAATTCATGCCTGTGCAATTTATGAACAAAACCATCTGGTTTGTTCATGTTAATGTGTATACCTCACTCCAGCTCCTAGAAATAGTGTGTTGGTGTAGAGGTTTTGCTTCTGTGCTGATTTCTTGGCTTGCCCTGCTCCTCCTTGTGACTTGTGCTTGATCTACTCCATGGTTTGCTTCTCAACAGGAAACAGTTCTTTGCTTGAGCTGTTCCTGGATGAGGGTTCTGGCTATGTGTTCTTCCTGTTCTAAGTGTTCTTGCTCTCTGATGACTTACCAAGTTGCCTGTCGATGAATGAGCTAGGGTTTGGCTCTGAAAAGTTTATATATGGTGCTCTCTTGCTCTCTCTGGTCGACAGCTTGGCCTGGTCATTTTGGTGACTCTCCCTGGCTGTGTATGTGCTGGTGGACATGCACACAGCCTTGTGAGCTGCCTGTGTGGTTCCTGGTTGGAACTTGGTCCATTTGGTGGATCAGCTCAGCTGATCATGATGATATCCTCTCAACTTCTCATTTTCTTGCTAACCTGCCAAGTGGCAATGCCACTTGGCATAACACTTGTCTTTGGTCTTTGTTTGTGTATTATAGGGAACAATGTGATGCTCTGGATGAAGATCAAGATCCTCTTGGGCAAGATCTCCATGATGATCATCTTGTGTAATTTAGGATAGATCATTCACTTGTAATTTTCTTTTATTTTCTTTCTTCTATTTTGCCCATTTATGTAATGTGTTGTATTAATTATTTATTTCTCTTATGAATATTGTAATGACAATGTAAATTGTGTGATGATCAATAAAGCTCAAAGTTTTCCTTAATGAGCTTTACTTTATTTTAATTGCTCATATTGTTTATTATTTATAATTTACTTAATGAATTTCCTCACAATTCATTATTTAGAGTAATTATTTAATGTTTGAATTTGAAATTCAAATTCAACTTTGGTTTGAATTCAATCATGTCACTAAATTTGATACAAATTCTTCCCCCTCTTCTCAAAACCCTAAACTAGTGAAGTGAGATGCAAGTTTGTCGCACTCTCGAAACCCTAACCCTGTAAGGTGTCGAGAGAGAAACTTGTCCCCCTTCGATGCAGTTTTTGTTTTAAAGCGCGAAATTTCCCCGAATTTACCATGCAATGCACATCCCTTTCTAAAATCTACCCCTCGATCGTCTCTAAACCCGGGACATTACAGCCTTTCCCTTAAAGAAAACTTCGTCCCGAAGTTGTGGTTGTAATACCCGAACAGCTCGGGGTATGTTTTCCTCGAGTCTTCCTCTTTTTCCCAGGTGGCTTCCCTCTCGGGATGATGCTTCCATTGTATCTTGCAATACTTGATCGCTTTATTTCTGAGTTGTTTCCAGCTCTCCTCGAGAATCTTGGCTGGCTTCTCGATGTATGTCAAGTCTGGTTGTAACTCCAGCTCATCATGTGATATTGGTTCATCTGGGGTCTTTAAACATTTCCGAAGTTGTGACACATGGAAAACGTTGTGAACTTGAGCTAGCCTTCCCGGTAGATCCAACTCAAAGGCTAAACCTCGGTTCTGACTCAGTATCTTGAAAGGTCCTATATATCTAGGACTGAGCTTTCCTTTTACTCCAAACCTCTGGAGTCCTTTCATCGGGCTTACCTTAAGATAAACCATGTCTCCAACTTGTGGTTCCCATGTCCTTCTCTTCTGATCGGCATAACTCTTTTGCCGACTTTGGGCTATCTTGAGCCTGTCTCTGATAATGTCAATGATTTGTTGTTTTTCCTTGACATAATCAGGGTTGAACTCCTTGCTTGCTCCGGCTTCATACCAACATATTGGTGATCTACACTTCCTTCCATACAGAGCTTCAAATGGTGCCATCTTGATGCTGCTTTGGTAGCTATTGTTATATGAAAACTCTGCTAGTGGTAAGTGTTCTTCCCATGATCCTCCGAAGTCTAGGGCACAAGCCCTAAGCATATCTTCTAAAATCCGGTTGGTTCTCTCGGCTTGTCCACCGGTCCGGGGATGATAAGCGGTACTATAGTCCAACTTGGATCCTAAAGCTTCGTGTAGTTGCTTCCGTAATGCTGATGTGAACACGGATCCTCGATCCGATACGATCTTCTTAGGCACTCCATGCTTACTCACGATCTCTTTGATGTAAAGATCGATGAGTTTCTCTCCTTTATCCCGCTGAGTTTACCGCTAAAAAGTGTGCACTTTTCGTCAACCGGTCCACGATTACCCATATCATGTCCTTCTTTTTATTGGTCATGGGTAGTCCGGTGATGAAATCCATCCCTATTTCCTCCCATTTCCACTCGGAATAGGTAAAGGTTGTAACTTTCCTCGCCGGACTCGGTGTTCAGCCTTCACTCTGCACGGTGTATGGCATTCTTCCACATATTGTGCTATCTTCCTCTTCATGTTATTCCACCAGAATAGTTCCTTTAAGTCCATGTACATCTTTGTACTTCCCGGATGTATGGAATATGGTGTTTGATGAGCTTCCCAGAGTATTACTTCCTTAATTTCAGCAATATCCGGAACGCAAATTCTTTTCTGGAACCATAATGATCCAGATTCTCCGCGGTGAAATTCTGATGGTCTTCCCTCATCTATTCTTCTCATCTCTTCCATGATGAATGGATCGTCCAGCTGACCCATCATTATCTCATTCTTCAGGTTGACATTAAGCTCATCGGCTACTTGCAACGCCGATAATCCTTCATGGGCTTCTTTCTCCCAAAGTTATATTTGGGCTTGGCTTATTTCCTTCCTTAACTCCGGTGATATTTCTTGTTCCACTCCTCCGGTGCTCTTTCTACTCAGGGCATCTGCTACAACATTAGCCTTCCCTGGTGTGTAATTGATTGTCAGGTCATAATCCTTGATCAATTCTAGCCATCTTTTCTGCCTCATGTTGAGTTCCTTCTGAGTGAAGATATATTTGAGGCTTTTATGGTCGGTATAGAGCTCACACTTAGCTCCATAGAGAAAATGTCTCCAAGTTTTGAGTGCAAACACGACTGCTGCTAATTCCAAGTCATGTGTTGGATAATTTACTTCATGAGGTCTGAGTTGCCTCGATCCATAGGATATCACTTTCCGATCTTGCATGAGTACGCAACCCAATCCATGCTTGGATGCGTCACAGTATACGGTGTAGTCCTTGCCAACTTCTGGAACTGCTAACACCGGTGCCGTGGTGAGTTTCTCCTTCGAGTTTGAAAACTCTTCTCACACTCCTCCGACCACACGAATGGTGTGTTCTTCCTTAACAGCTTTGTCATTGGTCCTCGCTATCTTAGAGAATCCTTCAATGAATCTCCGATAATATCCTGCCATTCCTAGGAATCCTCGGATTTCCTTGACGAGTCTTGGGTGCTTCCCATTCTAGAACTGCTACTACCTTACTCGGGTTAACAGCTATTCCATCTTTACTAATAACATGACCAAGAAATTCCACTTGATCTAGCCAAAATTCACACTTACTAAGTTTGGCATAGAGTTGATGTTCCCTTAGTGTTTGCAACACTAACCTCAAATGTTCAGCATGTTCGGCCTTGTTCTTGGAATATATCAAGATATCATCGATGAATACGATGACAAACTTGTCTAGATATGGCATGAATATCTTATTCATGAGATTCATGAATATTGTTGGGGCATTGGTCAATCCAAAAGGTACTACAAGGTATTCATGATGTCCGTACCTTGAGACAAAGGCAGTTTTCTGAACGTCTTCCTTCTTGATCTTTATCTCGGTGATAACCGGATCTTAGATCAATCTTGGAAAAGACTCCGCGCTCTCACTTGATCAAATAGATCTTGTATTCTTGGAAGTGGGTACTTGTTCTTGATTGTGACGTTGTTCAGATTCCTGTAGTCTCCGCACATCCTTCTTCCTCCATCTCTTTTATCCACGAAGATCACAGGTGATCCCCATGGTGAAACACTCTCCTGAATGAATCCCTTTCGTTCCAAGTCATCCAGTTGCTCCTTAAGTTCTTTCAACTCCTTGGGCCCCATCTTATATGGTGCTTTGGCAATCGGAGCTGTCCCTGGAATTAGGTCGATAGTGAATTCTATCTCCCTATCTGGTGGCATACCGTGTAATTCCGCAGGAAACACATCCTGGAATTCATTTACTACAGGTATATCTTCTAGCTTCACCTCCTTCATACTGTTCAGCTGTAGCTCAACTTCAATCTGTGTATGTTTGTCGCCTTGGTAGATCATTCTACTTCCATCGGGACTTTTCAATGATACCGTCTTGTTTACACAGTCGATCAAGGCTCCATTAGCTTCTAACCAGTTCATACCAAGAATGACATCAATGTCTTTCATTGGTAAAATGAACAGGTCCGCGTCAAACGCGCACTTGTTGATCATAATGACTTGTTTTTGTTTGGCATGGGTTACTACTATCGTTCCCCCGCGTAAAGTATGGTTATGGGTGTATCTAACTTAGTGCAACTAATCCCATGTTTGGTGATGAATTGTTGAGAAATGAATGATGTAGTTGCACCAGTATCAAAAAGTACTTTGCCAGGATGAGTGAGTATCCGGAGCGTACCTATCACCGCCCGGTCGAGTTGACCACCTCCTCCAGACCGGTACAGCTTCAGCTTGCCGAAGGGCTTCTTATTCTTCCAGCTTGCCTCCGGTGTTTCCTCCTCGACCTCCACCTCCTCCAGACTGTCCTCCTTTATTCCTATTCTTAGGGCAATCCCTAAGCATGTGTCCTTCCTCACGGCACCTGAAGCATATGATTCCGGGTTTCTTACGAGTCCTTGGAGAAATGCCCCGTACCTCCACAGACTTCTGCAAACTATTTGATTTGCAGCTTGGAATGCCTGATTCTTCCTACTACCGTAGTAGTTGCTGTTGTTGTTGTTGTTGTTGTTGTATCTGGGCTTGAAACTCAAGCTGGTATTAGGCTTGTTACTAACAAACCTTTTAGGCTCAAACTTGGCCTTTTTCCTCTTCTCCTCCTGTAATTGCTTGAAATCATCTTCTAGAGTGATGGCTGCATCCACCAACTCTTGAAACTCCATCGCTCTCATCATACGGAGCTGAACCTTGAACTGGGGACTTAACCCCTCGTAAATCTCTTTTTCTTCTTGTCCTCGGTGTTGACTTCTTCAACAGCGTACCGGGACAGCTTTAGAGAACTCCCGACATAGGTCGTGATTGCCTTGTCCTTCCGCTCGAGACTTTCAAATTCTCGACGCTTCAGTTCCACAATACTTTCGGGGACATTGGATTCCCCGAACTTCCTCGTGAATTCCTCCCAGGTAAATACCTTTCCAGCCGGATAAACGGCTACAATATTGTCCCACCATGATGCGGCAGGTCCACATAGCAGATGGGTAGCATAACGAACCTTCTCTTGGTCGTTACATCCAACCGTGTTGAGCTTTCGCTCGCATCCATCAGCCAATCTTCCGCGTCCATTGGCTCGGGCGCGTATGCGAAAGATATCGGCTTGGTGTTTTGGAAGTCCGCTAATGTGACTCCCGGTTCTCGTGTCTCTCCACCCCGTTTTGCCGCAACAAATCCTGAAAGAATTTGTTCTCGCTGCTCCAGTGTTACACGCTGTCGCTCCTCTACCAGCTGCATGTACTGGATAAAGTTTTGTTGCGTCATGGGTGGTGGTGGTGGTGGAAACTGACCTCTGGCTGCACCCTCAGCCTCTTCCTTTTGTTTTGCTTCGCGCTCCATGCGCTGCACTTCAGTCTCGTCTCCTAGCGTTCCCGACATAATCCCCCTAGTTCTGCAACACAAGATGATACTCATAATTACTCCATGCGCAAATTTTCTGAGCTCAACTTTGTGCACAGAACTAGTCACGCAATGGAAATCAAGAAGCAAATCCAAATCATACAAAACATATACCCTGTATATACATACTTAAGTGGTCTTATTACAATACTCAAGTCGATGTGAGTATGCAAACTCACTTATTAAAGTATATGTACAAATTGATACAAATATTACAAACTATAATACACGTGGTACTTGTGTATTATAGCCTCGCCTCCCTTGGTGGACTCTAGTCGATCTTCACTCCCGGTACATCCCAGGCTTCCATCCGGTCGAACGTGTCGTCCTCCTGATAGACCCTGGAACATAAGGTCTCCCCGTTGGCTTGTAATCCGAATCAGATGATGATCCTAAGGAGAAATCAGTGTTCACAAACTGATCGTTGAGTGCATCATAGTCCACCCATCGGGTGTACTCCCCTGTAGCCCCACCATAAGGGTTACCAAAACTCATACCCGACTCAACCTGTGTCGGATATCCTCCACCCACTCCTTCATTACTAGGATAGCTCTGGTTCTGGGTTGTTGCGTCATCATTCATCTCCCCATCATAATACACAGAAGTACTATGAGTTCCAGTATCCGATCCCCAACGCCAACCCGTGGAATTCTCGATAGGAGTCTCGGAACGCTGGTTGTTTCCGGATTCCTCTCCGCCCTCGTATCCCCCATAGGAACTACCCAGATAGTTCCCAGGTGTAACAGGTGTAGGTTCACGCTCAAGTGGATCAATGCTGATGTAGTCACCAGCTGAATAAACTGGCGTGTGCACCACATTCTCCATAGGTTCTTTCCCCCTACTCTCCTCCTTGGGTTCAGTGAATTCCTCAAGCATCGTATCAATTGCTCCTATCAGATGATGGTTCAACTGAAAGAGTAATGATATGAAGTTACGGCTATTATCCATATATTTTGCCGCTGCTATGGGTTTGCGTTTAGCATATTTGTAGTGGTTGAGCATGGGATCTTCTTCCTCCTGATTATGAGGAATATGGGAGAACTCGGAATCCATAAGCTCTTTCGTCTTATGTTCCCGTATGTCGGTTATGGCTCTCATAACAACTATATGGTAGGCTGTGTTGGTTGTCCTAGCTTCACTCGTCTGGCATGACTACGCTCATTCCCAAAGATTCGGGAAGTCGCAGCTCTACCCCGCACTTGGCCAACACCGAACCATCATAGAACATGTACTTCTTTACTGGAATCTGGGGATCGCACCCAAATTCCAAGTAACATGGCTCGTAGGATATCCGCAAGTCCTCCTTGGTATTCGTTCAGTGTGGAATCCATAACTTTCACGTTTCTTCCCGGTCGTGAACTTGCCATGTTGGCTGTAGAAATAGAAAGATTATAAGATTAGTAATAATGCATCATAATAGAGATAATAAAGAATTATCGCACTAAAAAATATGATTGTTGTATTCTCAATTGAATGTACACCATATTTTTAGAGAATTCTTTACTAATCCTATTTGACTCCTAACGTTTGGTCCCATTTACTAGGTTCCAACCTAAGGTCAAAGCTTTTGCTCTGATACCAACTGTGGTGACCCTGCATACCACCGCATGTTGTAGTATGCCGTCGTTGATATAACATTCACGAAGTACCATTCCGCAAATGTTACATCCCTCAGAGTAGTACAACAGAACATAGCAGGTCCATAACTCATTCACATATTATTACAATTAACATACATATGTCATCTCGGAGCTCCTCTTGGGTCCTAAGAGAAGTACTCCTGGGTTCGAGGCGAACCCAACTTAACTTACAATATAAGTGTCTCATTAAGCTAAACATTTATTTCCTCGAGCAGCTAAATATTAAGAGTTCGTGGCTGCTCGGCTTCAACTACTACTAGGTTCTTCTAGGCTTGATCTCCACCGGAAGCCTTCCCGGTTCCGTAGACTATGAGATAGTCTACGCCTTCAACTCCTCCCCGAGAGGTCTGGTTCATCGTAGCCGATGATCTCGGCTCCTTCATTGCTGTCGTAGTCCTCCTCCGCATGATTCGGACAATCTAAGCATGGGATTTAAGAGTGGTATGAGTACGAGCGTACTCAACAAGTTCATTATAGATAAGAGGTGTTTAATGCACTAGCTACGATATTAGACCGTAAAGTCTAATACCAATGCAAGTTTTGATAAACATTTCTTCAAGAGATTGCTTTTATTTCAAAGAGCTATGTCCGTCAGCCTTCACCGGTTTACTAGAACTTCATGGAGCTCCTTTCCGGCCGCGTTCGCAGCTCCTCAATCCCGGAACAGGGAGTGACAGGTCACGCTCTTACACTCGCAGAGGTGTGTTGCTTTACCCATAAGAGATCTTAACCTTGGTGCCAACCGGGCAGCTTTCCCGTCCACACTTCCTTCGGTGTGAGGCCCGGTATAAGGTCTAGCCAATCATGTTCCTCCGCTACCTCGAACACCCACCCTTTGTTGCATACTCCGACCCTGGGTCCACGCCGGCCCCATTATTCCCATAGATTTCAGTGGTGGACTCCGACCACGACGTCAATGCAGGGCTCTACCATACATTCCTACGCCTGCAGATGCAACCCATCATAGACCTCATTACCGTTGGGACTTCTATGGGTTCCCACCCCCGCATCAAGTCTCGCAAGATCATGAGCACCCGGTAATGAGCATCCGTTGATGAACGAGAGGTGGAAACACTTTTGACTACTCCGTCCCACTCCGGATCTTATGGTTAACACGGGTATTACGGCACAAGAATCATCGGCGACATTTGTTGTTTAATCCTAGATGGATATAAACCCGTGCAATGGAACCTCCACCATATCAACATAATCCATGGTTCCATTGCCCACCACATAGTCATATTCATAATTATGAAAGTAGTGGTTTTGATTTTTGTGCAATAGTGATAACCATAATACTTTGCAAGTAATTTGATAAAAATACTCAAATGACATGAGCAAGTGATGAACTTGCTCGAACACCGCAAAGTTTTGCAGCTTGGAAGGTGTGGACTGACCCTTGTCCTCTCGTCTCTGAAAAATAGCATCATTGTCCGATAAGGGCAATGGTTAAAGAAGCATTTATGCATGATTCCAGTTTTAGGGTTTGTTCCCCCCTTCCGATGTCGTTATTATTTTATGTAAGAGGTTAATACTAAGAATAACTTGAGGATACTTGATTTAAAGTAAGATACAACCTTGAAATGTTGTCAAGGTGTTTTTAAAGTCCAAATACATTAATGGACTTATTTTCATTATAGAAAATTAGGTGTGTGATTTAAATGATTATTTAAATCATCAAAATAGGACTTATTCTTAATTGTTTTCAAAAATTCTCTTTGATATTTTATTTAAATAGAGAATTTTATGCTGATCCTTTTTCATATTTTTAATTTATTTTTAAGAGCTTTTATCAATTTTCTATTGAATTTCAAAGTTTCATGTATTTATTGATTTGTGAAAAGACTGAAATACCCTTGGGCCCCACCTGTCAGGTGGCCCAACGGGTTAGGTCGAACCCGAGCCACCCTTTGGGCTCGGTCGGCCCATTCGTCCTCTCCTCTCTCCTCGCGCAGAAACCCTAACTTCTCTCCTCGCTCTCACGATGCCGTAGTCGCCGCTGCCTTCGCCGAGATTCTCCGGCCGTCTCCGGCCATCTCCGGCGATGAGATGCGGCGGATCTGGACCGCCACACGACGGCGCATCAGGTCCACCGGCTCGATCTGGACCTCGTCTTCTTCTTCGCTCGTCCCCATCGCGTTCGCCCGCACGCGTGATGCGTGGCGAGTCCGCCGCCGCATCGACGCTGCCGTGACGCCGGCCGTGTGTGTTGTCGTGGCTGAGCCGGGAGCGCTCTGTGCTCGGCGACCGCCGGCTCGGCCGCGGCTTGGCGCTGCCGTGGTGACGCCGTGCCGCCGTGCCGCCATGGCGACGCCGTGGTGCTCCGCCCGTGTTACACGCCTCCATTTCTCCTCCTTCTTCTTCCTTCTTTGTGCTCTGCCCAAGTGGCTGGCCTGCCTCTCCCCATGGAGATGCTGTGCCGTGCTCTATTGCTTGCTGTGCAAGTGCGCGTGCTATAGCTGCCCTTCTGGCTAGCTGCTGCTCTTGCTCGTGCCGCCGTTGTGTGTGCTGATGCTATGTTCTCCTGGCCATGGCCATTGTTTCTAAATCTGTGCCCGTGCTTGTGCTACTGCTATGCATATCTTTGCCTTGCTACACTATGGCTTCTGTGCAACATTTCCTATGCTAGGTGCTTGCTTGAGCTTGTATTTCTTGCTTGAAACTGTCCCTGTGCCTCAGTGCTTGATACTACTATCGCTAGTTCATCAGGTGTATTCAATTACTGGCCCTGACTTGATTGTGGTGTGTAATCCTTGCACATTTGCAAGTGTCAGTACCCCTGGGGTTAGTTCATTGTGTTCAGATACATGATTATGCTCAATTGAGCATTACTGTTGGCTTATCAGTGTGATTCAGTGATGATTTGATATGTGCCTTGCTTGTGTATTATGATCCAGTGGTTCATCAAGCCTTTGATGTGCTTCTGGATACAATCATAAAGTCATTAATTCAGTTATCTATTTATTCAGTTATGACTTGGTTGGTTTTCTTCAGTAGCTGACTAATTACTGATAATATGCTTGGCTGTGGCCATTTGTAACCAGTGCTAGCAAGCTCAGATGATCATATGATCATGAGTTGCTTGTGAGATATGTTGTTTTCTGTCTGTGCCTCACTGTTGCTCTCTGTGTGATGTGTGTGCATCACACAGGCTTGGCCTGATGTGTGATGGTGCTTGCTCAAGTATCAGTTGATGCTTGCAATGATCCTTTAGATCATCTGCAAGGCTCGGTGCTTTGATTACTTGTTTAGTTCATTTATCTCGTATTAGCTTGCTTTATTAAATGGATAAATGATGTGAACTGCCTTGCGGTGATGATCATATTACTTGAATTAGCTAGGGCTAGTTGGATGACAACCACTGGTTGGTACCCTAGCCCTCTACTGAACCCTACTGGGTGATGATGTTAGTGCATAACTTCTCTGTGGAGTTTGGTAAAGTGGTTGAGGTGGCCCTGCCAGCAATTCCTTGCTGCAAGGGTAGCTCCCACCTGTGTTGGCTTGCTGTGATTTGGGAAATATCTCACTGGAAGAATCCTTGTGGTTTTTCCAGTTTCATTTGATGTTGATAAACAAGAATAGACACTTTATAGTCTATCTGTCTGATGTTGTAGTGGCTATAGGTGCTAAGTGAAACTGACTAGCTAGATAGGATCATCCCTTGTTGGATTTCTTTGATTATGTCACTGGTTTGGCATAGGCAATGTTCCCAGGGTGCTTTCCTATTTGTTTCTCTCTTGTTCACTTGCACCAATTTGGCCAGCAGCCATATGATGACTCACATATAGGGTTTCTACCCTTGTGGTGTGTTTGAGTTCATGCCTGTGCAATTTATGAACAAAACCATCTGGTTTGTTCATGTTAATGTGTATACCTCACTCCAGCTCCTAGAAATAGTGTGTTGGTGTAGAGGTTTTGCTTCTGTGCTGATTTCTTGGCTTGCCCTCGCTCCTCCTTGTGACTTGTGCTTGATCTACTCCATGGTTTGCTTCTCAACAGGAAACAGTTCTTTGCTTGAGCTGTTCCTGGATGAGGGTTCTGGCTATGTGTTCTTCCTGTTCTAAGTGTTCTTGCTCTCTGATGACTTACCAAGTTGCATGTCGATGAATGAGCTAGGGTTTGGCTCTGAAAAGTTTATATATGGTGCTCTCTTGCTCTCTCTGGTCGACAGCTTGGCCTGGTCATTTTGGTGACTCTCCCTGGCTGTGTATGTGCTGGTGGACATGCACACAGCCTTGTGAGCTGCCTGTGTGGTTCCTGGTTGGAACTTGGTCCATTTGGTGGATCAGCTCGGCTGATCATGATGATATCCTCTCAACTTCTCATTTTCTTGCTAACCTGCCAAGTGGCAATGCCACTTGGCATAACACTTGTCTTTGGTCTTTGTTTGTGTGATTACAGGGAACAATGTGATGCTCTGGATGAAGATCAAGATCCTCTTGGGCAAGATCTCCATGATGATCATCTTGTGTAATTTAGGATAGATCATTCACTTGTAATTTTCTTTTATTTTCTTTCTTCTATTTTGCCCATTTATGTAATGTGTTGTATTAATTATTTATTTCTCTTATGAATATTGTAATGACAATGTAAATTGTGTGATGATCAATAAAGCTCAAAGTTTTCCTTAATGAGCTTTACTTTATTTTAATTGCTCATATTGTTTATTATTTATAATTTACTTAATGAATTTCCTCACAATTCATTATTTAGAGTAATTATTTAATGTTTGAATTTGAAATTCAAATTCAACTTTGGTTTGAATTCAATCATGTCACTAAATTTGATACAAATTCTTCCCCCTCTTCTCAAAACCCTAAACTAGTGAAGTGAGATGCAAGTTTGTCGCACTCTCGAAACCCTAACCCTGTAAGGTGTCGAGAGAGAAACTTGTCCCCCTTCGATGCAGTTTTTGTTTTAAAGCGCGAAATTTCCCCAGAATTTACCATGCAATGCACATCCCTTTCTAAAATCTACCCCTCGATCGTCTCTAAACCTGGGACATTACAGAGTTCAATGAATATTTCCTTGGGATAATGCACGGATGGGACGACGAAGAAATATATGAGCAATGAGGAATCTTCTAGCTGGCCATACATTGCGTGCGTCTTGTATTTTTTTTCATCTTAGTTTGTCGTGAACATTAACAATGTTATTGGCTACTTTTGGCTGCTGTATGCAGTTTATGTATTATACGTTTTCTGATTATGCTGCTGTGAATTTATCATATACTAGCTTCTAGATTTGCTGCCATATTGGGCAAAAACGAGGGTCAAAAGGCAGAAATAGAGAAGCTTCTCTAGATTTGATACTAATTTGGTGAAAAAGACAGAGAGAGAAAGAGGAGAAAATGTGCTCTTAAAAGGGAAAATGCCAATTTGGGCCGAGAGAGACAAAACTGAGCTCCTGCTCACGTGCAACCAAACGCTATCTCGTCCTGTCCCACGCGGTCCCTTTCTACCAGCTCCACGCGACGAGGGCCCACACGATGCGGCCCCACACGTCAGCACATCATGGAACGGTCAACTTAACGGGAATCCTGCCGTCTGAGCTGCTTCTGCGGGTTTCAAACAAGGACTTGGGGAAAACTGAGGAAAAACTAAGGAACCGAGGGCACGAAAATAGAAATCCCTAAAAATAAGCATGTTGGGTGAACAAATTACAGTTGGGCAATTGACAAATAAAGAGGGCATGACCATGCACATACATGTTATGATGAGTATTGTGAGATTTAATGGGGCATTACGACAAAGTACATAGACCGCTATCCAGCATGCATCTATGCCTAAAAAGTCCACCTTCAGGTTATCATCCGAACCCCTCCGAGTATTAAGTTGCAAACAACGGACAATGACATTAAGTATGGTGCGTAATGTAATCAACAAATATATCCTTAGACATAGCATTGATGTTTTATCCCTAGTGGCAACAAGACATCCACAACCTTAGAGGTTTCGTCACTCCCCGCATTTAATGGAGACATGAACCCACTATCGAGCATAAATACTCCCTCTTGGAGTTACAAGCAAAAACTTGGCCGAGCCTCTACTAGCAACGGAGAGCATGCAAGATCATAAACAACACATAGATGATAGATTGATAATCAACATAACATAGTATTCCATATTCATCGGATCCCAACAAACGCAACATGTAGCATTACAGATAGATGATCTTGATCATGTTAGGCAGCTCACAAGATCCAACAATGATAGCACAATTAGGAGAAGACGATCATCTAGCTACTGCTATGGACCCATAGTCCAGGGGTAGACTACTCACTCATCACTCCGGAGGCGACCATGGCGGTGAAGAGTCCTCCCGGGAGATGATTCCCCTCTCCGGCAGGGTGCCGGAGGCGATCTCCCGAATCCCCCGAGATGGGATTGGCGGCGGCGGCGTCTCTGGAAGGTTTTCCGTATCGTGGCTCTCGGTACTGGAGTTATTCTCGACGAAGGCTTAAGTAGGCGGAAGGGTAGGTCAGGGGGCGCCACGAGGGGCCCACACCACAGGCCGGCGCGGCCAGGGCCTTGGTCGCGCCGCCCTGGTGTGTGGCTGCCTCGTTACCCCACTTCGTATCTCCCCCGGTGTTCTGGAAGCTTCGTGGAAAAATAAGATCATGGGCGTTGATTTCGTCCAATTCCGAGAATATTTCCTTACTAGGATTTCTAAAACCAAAATCAGCAGAAAACATCAACTGGCTCTTCGGCATCTTGTTAATAGGTTAGTGCTGGAAAATGCATAAATATGACATAAAGTATGTATACAACATGTAGGTATCATCAATAAAGTGGCATGGAACATAAGAAATTATCAATACCACAATAGTTTTTAGGCTATTTGTCCCATGAGCTATATATTGCAAAGATAAAGAATGGAAATTTTAAAGGTAGCACTCAAGCAATTTACTTTGGAATGGTGGAGAAATACCATGTAGTAGGTAGGTATGGTGGACACAAATGGCATAGTGGTTGGCTCAAGGATTTTGG
Organism: Lolium rigidum; assembly: GCF_022539505.1. NCBI lineage: Eukaryota > Viridiplantae > Streptophyta > Magnoliopsida > Poales > Poaceae > Lolium > Lolium rigidum. The sequence goes on along the minus strand of NC_061512.1, from coordinate 184,540,036 downwards.
ATGCATGAGAAGTATTCCCTCTCGATACAAGGTTTAGGCTAGAAAGGTTATTTGAAACAAACACAAGTATGAAGCGGTACAGCAAAACTCACATAAAAGAAATATTGTAAGTATTATAAGACTCTATACCGTCTTCCTTGTTGTTCGAACCTTACTAGAAATTATCTAGACCTTAGAGAGACCAATTATGCAAACCAAATTTTAGCAAGCTCTATGTATTTCTTCATTACTAGGTGCAAAGTATATGATGCAAGAGCTTAAACGTGAGCACAACAATTGCCAAGTATCACATTATTCAAGACATTCTACCAATTACCACATGTAGCATTTCCCGTTTCCAACCATATAACAATTTAACGAAGAAGATTCAACCTTCGCCATGAACACTATGAGTAAAGCCTAAGGACATATTTATCCATATGCAACAACGGAGCGTGTCTCTCTCCCACACAATGAATGCTAGGATCCAACTTTATTCAAACAAAACAAAAACAAAAACAAACAGACGCTCCAAGCAAAGTACATAAGATGTGATGGAATAAAAATATAGTTTCACTAGAGGAACCTGATAATGTTGTCGATGAAGAAGGGGATGCCTTGGGCATCCCCAAGCATAGATGCTTGAGTCTTCTTGAAATATGCAGGGGTGAACCACGGGGGCATCCCCAAGCTTAGAGCTTTCACTCTCCTTGATCATATTGTATCATCCTCCTCTCTTGATCCTTGAAAACTTCCTCCACACCAAACTCAAAACAACTCATTAGAGGGTTAGTGCACAATCAAAATTCACATGTTCAGAGGTGACATAATCATTCTTAACACTTCGGACATTGCACAAAGCTACTGAAAGTTAATGGAATAGAAAAATCCATCAAGCATAGCAAAACAGGCAATGCGAAATAAAAGGCAGAATCTGTCAAAACAGAACAGTCCGTAAAGATGAATTTCTAAGAGGCACCAGACTTGCTCAAATTTAATGAAAGTTGCGTACATATCTGTGGATCACTCACGTAAATTGGCATAATTTTCTGAGTTACCTACAGAGAATTAGGCCCAGATTCGTGACAGCAAGAAATCTGTTTCTCGCGATAATCCAAATCTAGTATGAACCTTACTATCAAATACTTTACTTGGCACAACAATGCAACAAAACTAAGATAAGGAGAGGTTGGTACAGTAGTAACAACTTCCAAGACTCAAATATAAAACAAAAGTGCAATAGTAAAATCATGGGTTGTCTCCCATAAGCGCTTTTCTTTAACGCCTTTCAGCTAGGCGCAGAAAGTGTGTATCAAGTGTTATCAAGAGACGAAGCATCAACATCATAATTTGTTCTAATGATAGAATCAAAAGGTAACTTCATTCTCTTTCTAGGGAAATGTTCCATACCTTTCTTGAGAGGAAATTGATATTTAATATTACCTTCCTTCATATCAATGATAGCACCAACAGTTCGAAGAAAAGGTCTTCCCAATATAATGGGACAAGATGCATTGCATTCAATATCCAAGACAACAAAATCAACGGGGACAAGGTTATTGTTAACGGTAATGCGAACATTATCAACTCTCCCCAAAGGTTTCTTTGTAGAATTATCAGCAAGATTAACATCCAAATAACAATTTTTCAATGGTGGCAAGTCAAGCATATTATAGATCTTTCTAGGCATAACGGAAATACTTGCACCAAGATCACATAAAGCATTACAATCAAAGTCATTGACCTTCATCTTAATGATGGGCTCCCAACCATCCTCTAGCTTCCTAGGAATAGAAGCTTCACGATTTAATTTCTCTTCTCTAGCTTTTATGAGAGCATTTGTAATATGTTTCGTAAAGGCCAAGTTTATAGCACTAGCATTAGGACTCTTAGCAAGTTTTTGTAAGAACTTTATAACTTTAGAGATGTGACAATCATCAAAATCTAAACCATTATAATCTAAAGCAATGGGATCATTGTCCCCAATGTTGGAAAAAATTTCAGCAGTTTTATCACGAGCGGTTTCAGCAGCTTTAGCAGCTTTCAGGCAGTTTTTCACGCTTTGCATTAGAAGTGGAAACATTGCCAACACCAATTATTTTACCATTAATAGTAGGAGGTGCAGCAACATGTGGAGCATTAGCATTGCTAGTGGTGGTAATAGTCCAAACTTTAGCTATATTATCTTCTTTAGCATTTTCTTCTTTTTCCCACCTAGCACGCAATTCGGCCATCAATCTTATATTCTCATTAATTCTAACTTGGATGGCGTTTGCTGTAGCAAATGACTTAATATCATTATTTTCATTAGGCATAACTTTCGATTTCAAAAGATCAACATCAGCAGCAAGACTATCGACTTTAGAAGCAAGTATATCGATTTTCCCAAGCTTTTCTTCAACAGATTTGTTAAAAGCAGTTTGTGTACTAATAAATTCTTTAAGCATGGCTTCAAGTCCAGGGGGTGAATTCCTATTATTGTTGTAAGAATTCCCATAAGAATTACCATAGCTGTTGCCATTATTATAAGGATATGGCCTATAGTTGTTACTAGAATTATTCTGGTAAGCATTGTTGTTGAAATTATTATTTTTAATGTAGTTTACATCAACATGTTCTTCTTGGGCAACCAATGAAGCTAACGGAACATTATTAGGATCAATATTTGTCCTACCATTCACAAGCATAGACATAATAGCATCAATCTTATCACTCAAGGAAGAGGTTTCTTCGACAGAATTTACCTTCTTACCTTGTGGAGCTCTTTTCGTGTGCCATTCAGAGTAATTAATCATCATATTATCAAGAAGCTTTGTTGCGTCACCTAGAGTGATGGACATAAAGGTACCTCCAGCAGCTGAATCCAATAGGTTCCGCGAAGAAAAATTCAGTCCTGCATAAAAGGTTTGGTTGATCATCCAAGTAGTCAGTCCATTGGTTGGGCAATTTTTAACCAGAGATTTCATTCTTTCCCATGCTTGGGCAATATGCTCATTATCCAATTGTTTAAAATTCATTATGCTACTTCTCAAAGATATAATTTTAGCAGGAGGATAATATCTACCAACAAAGGCATCCTTGCATTTAGTCCATGAATCAATACTATTCTTAGGCAGAGATAGCAACCAATCTTTAGCTCTTCCTCTTAATGAGAAAGGAAACAATTTTAATTTTATAATGTCACCATCTACATCCTTATACTTTTGCATTTCACATAGTTCAACAAAATTATTAAGATGGCCAAGCAGCATCATCGAACTAACACCGGAAAATTGCTCTCGCATAACAAGATTCAATGAAAGCGTGTTTAATTTCAAAGAATTCTGCTGTAGTAGCAGGTGGAGCAATAGGTGTGCATAAGAAATCATTCTTATTTGTGGTTGTGAAGTCACACAACTTAGTATTTTCAGGAGTACCCATTTTAGCAATAGTAAATAAAACAAACTAGATAGAGTAAATGCAAATAACTAATTTTTTGTATTTTTAATATGGAGAACAAGACAGTAAATAAAGTAAAGCTAGCAACTAATTTTTTATGTGTTTTGTTTTAGTGCAGCAAACAAAGTACTAAATAAAATAAAGCAAGACAAAAACAAAGTAAAGAGATTGGAGGTGGAGACTGCCCTTGCAGCGTGTCTTGATCTCCCCGGCAACGGCGCCAGAAAACAGTCTTGATACGCGTACAACGACGCGACCGTTGGGAACCCCAAGAGGAAGGTGTGATGCGTACAACAGCAAGTTTTCCTCGTAAGAAACCAAGGTTTATCGAACCAGTAGGAGCCAAGAAGCACGTTGAAGGTTGATGGCGGCGGAGTGTAGTGCGGCGCAACACCGGGGATTCCGGCGCCAACGTGGAACCTCGCACAACCAACCAAGATACTTTGTCCCAACGTAATGGTGAGGTTGTCAATCTCACCGGCTTGCTGTAACAAAGGATTAGATGTATAGTGTGGATGATGATTGTTTGCAGAAAACAGTAGAATGAGTATTGCAGTAGATTGTATTCGATGTTAAGAATGGACCGGGGTCCACAGTTCACTAGAGGTGTCTCTCTCATAAGAATACGCATGTTGGGTGAACAAATTACAGTTGGGCAATTAACAAATAAAGAGGGCATGACCATGCACATACATGTTATGATGAGTATTGTGAGATTTAATTGGGCATTACGACAAAGTACATAGACCGCTATCCAGCATGCATCTATGCCTAAAAAGTCCACCTTCAGGTTATCATCCGAACCCCCTCCAGTATTAAGTTGCAAATAACAGATAATTGCATTAAGTATGGTGCGTAATGTAATCAACAAATACATCCTTAGACATAGCATTGATGTTTTATCCCTAGTGGCAACAACACATCCACAACCTTAGAGGTTTCTGTCACTCCCCCAGATTTAATGGAGACATGAACCCACTATCGAGCATAAATACTCCCTCTTGGAGTTACAAGCAAAAACTTGGCCAGACCTCTACTAGTAACGGAGAGCATGCAAGATCATAAACAACACATAGATAATAGATTGATAATCAACATAGCATAGTATTCCATATTCATCGGATCCCAACAAACACAACATGTAGCATTACGGATAGATGATCTTGATCATGTTAGGCAGCTCACAAGATCCAACAATGATAGCACAATTAGGAGAAGACGACCATCTAGCTACTGCTATGGACCCATAGTCCAGGGGTGAACTACTCGCTCATCACTCCGGAGGCGACCATGGCGGTGAAGAGTCCTCCGGGAGATGATTCCCCTCTCCGGCAGGGTGCCGGAGGCGATCTCCTGAATCCCCCGAGATGGGATTGGCGGCGGCGGCGTCTCTGGAAGGTTTTCCGTATCGTGGCTCTTGGTACTGGATTTATTCTCGACGAAGGCTTAAGTAGGCGGAAGGGTAGGTCAGGGGCGCCACGAGGGGCCCACACCATAGGTCGGCGCGGCCAGGGCCTGGGCCGCACCGCCCTGGTGTGGCGTCGCCTCGTCGCGCCACTTCATATCTCCCCCGGTGTTCTGGAAGCTTCGTGGAAAAATAAGATCTTGGGCGTTGATTTCGTCCAATTCCGAGAATATTTCCTTACTAGGATTTCTGAAACCAAAAACAGCAGAAAACATCAACTGGCTCTTCGGCATCTCGCTAATAGGTTAGTGCCGGAAAATGCATAAATATGACATAAAGTATGTATACAACATGTAGGTATCATCAATAAAGTAGCATGGAACATAAGAAATTATCGATACGTTGGAGACGTATCAAGGGATGATCCTGATGAGGGAGGGGATGGTGCGGCTGAGGGTGATGATGATGCGATGGATACTGCTGAGACTAGGTTGGTACCTGACACGGTCTCTTCTCAGCCGCAGCAGGCAGGACGTAGCACGTCGACGCTCGGCATAGTTCGCATGGTGGCATCAGTTATTGCTGTTACGCCCTTTAATCCCAACCCGCACGGTGGGAGGCGGTGACGAAGTTGCGAGCGAGTAGCCCTTCGCTGGAGGGTCGGTCTTCTTCTTTGGCTTCTACTCGGGTCTCCGCGGAGGCCTTGCGGGTTGCCCTCGACGCTACGGCAGCTGAGCACTCTAGGTCGGATAGACCGGCTAGAGGGCGGATTTGTACTTTGGGTCGCATCTCACCCGCGGAAGCTAGGAGAGCTGCGGCTTCTTCGGTGGTTTCGTCTTCCCCACTTTCGCAGGCTAGGGCAGACAACACCCTGGTGCAGCGGCACTTCGGTGGGGGTATGGCAGGACAAGGGGGGTATCCATCACCCACACCCCCTCGGGAGCCTACGTCCTCGACACCTACGCTACCTCGGGAGGAGGTGGAGGCGGTGACTACCACCACCGCGGTCGATCGAGGGGTCTCTTCTTCAGCCTCGCCCCCTCGGTCAGTGACGCGCGCTAGTGTCACCTGTTGGAGATATGCCCAAGAGGGAATAATAAAAGTTGTTATTATATATCTTTATGTTTATGATAAATGTTTATATACCATGCTATAATTGTATTAACCGAAACATTAATACATGTGTGTTATGTAAACAACAATGAGTCCCTAGTATGTCTCTTAACTAGCTTATTGATTAATAGATGATTAGTTTCATAATCATGAACATTGGATGTTATTAATAACAAGGTTATATCATTGTATGAATGATGTAATGGACACACCCAATTAAGCGTAGCATAAGATCACGTCATTAAGTTATTTGCTATAAGCTTTCGATACATAGTTACCTAGTCCTTTCAACCATGAGATCATATAAATCACTTATACCGGAAAGGTACTTTGATTACATCAAACGCCACTGCGTAAATGGGCGGTTATAAAGGTGGGATTAAGTATCCGGAATGTATGAGTTGAGGCATATGGATCAACAGTGGGATTTGTCCATCCCGATGACGGATAGATATGCTCTGTGCCCTCTCGGTGGAATGTCGTCTAATGTCTTGCAAGCATATGAATAAGTTCATAAGAGACCACATACCACAGTACGAGTAAAGAGTACTTGTCAGGAGACGAGGTTGAACAAGGTATAGAGAGATACCGATGATCAAACCTCGGACAAGTAAAATATCGCGTGACAAAGGGAATTGGTATCGTATGTGAATGGTTCATTCGATCACTAAGTCATCGTTGAATATGTGGGAGCCATTATGGATCTCCAGGATCCCGCTATTGGTTATTGGTCGGAGAGAGTTCTCAACCATGTCCACATAGTTCGCGAACCGTAGGGTGACACACTTAAGGTTTGATGTTTTAATAGTAGAACTTGAATATGGAATGGAGTTCGAAGTCTCGGATGGGATCCCGGACATCACGAGGAGTTCCGGAATGGTCCGGAGAATAAGATTCATATATAGGAAGTCATTTTATTAGTTTGAAAATGATCCGGTGAAATTTTGAAAGGTTCTAGAAGGTTCTAGAAAAGTCCGGAAGAATTCACTTTGGAAGGCGGAGTCCCGATGGGACTCCACCTCCCATGGCCGGCCAACCCTAGAGGGGGGAGTCCAAGGTGGACTCCACCAAGGGGGCCGGCCACCCCCCCACATGGAAGGGTGGGAATCCCACTTGAGGTGGGAGTCCCACCTTGGGTAGGTTTCCCTACAACATGGAAGGTTTTGGGTTGGGGTCTTATTCGAAGACTTGTAGTCCAACACTTGGGGTTCCACCTATATAATGAGGGGCCAAGGGGAGGGGGCCGGCCACCACAAGCCACCAGCCTGGCCGCACCCCATAGAGGCCGGCCACCCCCTCTCCCCAAACCCTAGCCGCCCCACTCCTCCCCCTCTCCCGCAACGCTTAGCGAAGCTCCGCCGGAGATCTCCATCGCCACCGCCACCACGCCGTCGTGCTGCTGGATTCAAGGAGGAGCTACTACTTCTGCTGCCCGCTGGAACGGGGAGGTGGACGTCGTCTTCATCAACACCGGACGTGTGACCGAGTACGGAGGTGCTGCCCGATTGTGGCACCGTCAAGATCTTCTACGCGCTTTTGCAAGCGGCAAGTGATCGTCTACCGCAGCAACAAGAGCCTCATCTTGTAGGCTTTGGAAATCTTCAAGGGTGAGTCTTGATCATCTCCTCGTTGCTTCCGTCTTCTAGATTGCATCTTGGCTTGGATTGCGTTCTCGCGGTAGGAATTTTTTGTTTTCTATGAAATGAATCCCTACAGTGGTATCAGAGCCGTGTCTATGCATAGATGGTTGCACGAGTAGAACACAATGGTTTTGTGGGTGTTGATGCTCTTGTTGTCTTTAGTTTGAGTACTTTAGATCTTTGTGTCATAGTGGGATGAAGCGGCTCGGGCTAACTTTACATGACCGCGTTCATGAGATTTGCTCCACGCTCGACATGCAACTTGTATTGCATAAGTGGCTTTGCGGGTGTCTGTCTCTCCTACTATAGTGAAGATTCAATTTACTCTTCTATTGACAACACTAGTATCACCGTTGTGGTTCATGTTTGTAGGTAGATTAGATCTCACTCGAAAACCCTAAACCACGTAAAATATGCAAACCAAATTAGAGACGTCTAACTTGTTTTTGCGGTGGTTTGGTGATGTGATATGGCCATAATGTGATGATGAATATGTATGAGATGATCATTATTGTATTATGGCAACCGGCAGGAGCCTTATGGTTGTCTTTAAATTTCATGTTGAGTAGTATTTCAAAGTAGTTGTAATAGTTGCTACATGAGGTGAACAACCATGAAGACGGCCCCATGGACCTTGACGCTACGCCGACGATGATGGAGATCATGCCCGTTGATGATGGAGATCATGTCCATGCTTTGGAGATGAAGATCAAAGGCGCAAAGACAAAAGGGCCATATCATATCACATATGAACTGTATGTGATGTTAATCCTTTTATGCATCTTATTTTGCTTAGATCGCGACAGTAGCATTATAAGATGATCCCTCTCACTAAAATATCAAGATAATAAAGTGTTCATCCTTCGTAGCACCATTGCCAAGACTTGTCGTTTCGAAGCATCTCGTGATGATCGGGTGTGATAGAATCAACAAGTGCATACAACAGGTGCAAGCCATTTTTGCACATGCGGATACTAAGGTGGCCTTGACGAGCCTAGCATGTACAGACATGGTCTCGGAACACGTGATACCGAAAGGTAGAGCATGAATCATATGATTGATATGATGAACACTTTGAGTGTTCGCCATTGAAATTACATCTTGTCTCGTGATGATCGGACTTAGGTGTGGTGGATTTGGTTCGTGTGATCACTAAGACAATTCGAGGGATATTGTTTTGAGTGGGAGTTCACCTAGATTTTTAATTTTGTTGAATTAAAATTTGAACTCAATTTGTCATAAACTTAGTCTAAACTATTGCAAATATATGTTGTAGATATGGCGTCCCCAATCAATTTTAACCAGTTCCTACGAAAAGAAAAGCTTAAGAGCAACGGTAGCAACTTCACCGATCGGTTCCGTCATGTGAGGATTTTCCTCGCTGGTGGAAACCTGCAATATGTGCTTGATGCACCGCTAGGTGACCCTCCTGCAGAAACTGAAACCGATGAAGTAAAGAATGTTTACGAGACTCGGAAAACTAGGTACTCTCAAGTTCAGTGTGCCATCCTATGCAGTCTGGAAGCCGATCTACAAAAACGTTTTGAGCACCATGATCCTCATGAGTTGGTCAATGAGCTGAAAGCTATCTTTGAGACTCATGCGGCCGTGGAATGCTATGAACCATCGAAACACTTCTTCAGTTGCATGATGGAAGAAGGCAGCTCCGTTAGTGAGCACATGCTCATCATGACTGGGCATGTGAACAAACTCAGTGACTTGGGAATAGTGATTCCTAACAGACTGGGGATTAATCGTGTCCTTCAATCACTGCCACCTAGTTACAAGAACTTTGTGATGAACTACAATATGCAGAACACGAACAAAGAGTTACCTGAACTCTTCGCCATGCTAAAAGCTGCTGAGATTGAGATCAAGAAAGAGCACCAAGTGTTGATGGTCAACAAGACCACCAGTTTCAAGAAACAGGGCAAGTCTAAGGGAAAATTCAAGAAGGGTGGCAAGAAAGCTGCCACGCCTCATGTGAAACCTAAGAATGGCCCTAAGCCTGATGCTGAGTGCTATTACTGCAAGGAGAAGGGACACTGGAAGCGTAGTTGCTCCAAGTATTTGGCTGATCTGAAGAGCGGCCTTGTCAAGAAGAAGAAAGAAGGTATATCTGATATACATGTTATATATGTTTATCTTACTGGTTCTCGTAATAGTACCTGGGTATTTGATACTGGTTCGGTTGCTCATATTTGTAACTCGAAATAGGAACTAAAGAATAAACGAAGACTACTAAAGGATGAAGTGACGATGCGCGTTGGAAATGGATCCAAAGTCGATGTGATCGCTGTCGGCACACTTCCTCTACATCTACCTTCGGGATTAGTTTTAAGCCTCAATAATTGTTATTTTGTACCCGCGTTGAGCATGAACATTATATCTGGATCTTGTTTAATGCAAGACGGTTATTCATTCAAGTCTGAGAATAATGGTTGTTCTATTTTTATGAATAATATCTTTTATGGTCGAGCACCAGAAAAGAATGGCTTATTTCTGTTAGATCTCGATAGTAGTGATACACATATACATAACATTGATGCTAAGCGAATTAAATTGAATGATAATTCTACTTATATGTGGCACTGTCGTCTTGGTCATATTGGAGTGAAACGCATGAAGAAACTCCATACCGATGGGTTACTTGAATCACTTGACTTTGAGTCACTTGATAGATGCGAAGCATGTCTAATTGGAAAAATGACTAAGACTCCATTCTCTGGTATTATGGAAATCATACATACCGATGTGTGCGGACCAATGAGTGTAGCATTGCGTGGTGGTTATCGTTATGTTCTAACCTTCACAGATGATCTGAGTAGTGATACGTCTCTGACGTATCGATAATTTCTTATGTTCCATGCCACATTATTGATGATATCTACATGTTTTATGCATACTTTATGTCATATTTATGCATTTTCTGGAACTAACCTATTAACGAGATGCCGAAGAGCCGATGTCTGTGTTTCTGCTGTTTTTGGTTTCGAGAAATCCTAGTAAGGAAATATTCTCGGAATTGGACGAAATCAACGCCCGGGGGCCTTCGAACTAACCGGCTTTAACGAGATGCCGAAGAGCCGCCGTCGTTTTCTCTGACGTTTTGGTTTCAGAAATCCTAGTAAGGAAATATTCTCTAATTGACGAAATCAACGCCTGTGGGCCTATTTTCACCACGAAGCTTCCAAGACCGGAGAGGAAACGAGGGGGGCCACGAGGCGGCCA
>NC_061512.1:184407233-184529130 GCF_022539505.1 Lolium rigidum | reverse complement strand
GTTTTCTCCATGGTAGTTGTGGTGTTTGAATCTTCCGGCAGGTTCCTCGTCCCCTTGAAGTATTTGTAGACTCCTCGGCTTTCGAGTTGCACGGTAGATCCTCCTTCGATGCCTCCATATCTAAGCGGGGATTTAAGAGTGGGATGAGTACGAGCGTACTCAACAAGTTCATTATAGGAAAGAGGTGTTTAATGCACTAGCTACAGCATTAGACCAGAAAGTCTAATACCAATGCGAGGTTTTCATAACCATTTCTTCAAAAGGTTGCTTTTATTTAGAAGAACTATGTCCGTCGACCTTCACCGGTTTACTAGAACTTCATGGAGTTCCTTTCCGGCAGCGTTCGCGAGCTCCAAACCCGGAACAGGGAGTGACAGGTCACGATTCATTACACTCGCAGAGGTGTGTTGCTTTACCCATAAGAGATCTTAACCTTGGTGCCAACCGGGCATATTCCCCGTCCACACTTCCTTTGGTGTGAGGCCCGGTATAAGGTCATAGCCAATCATATTCCTCCGCTACCTCGTACACCCACCCGTTGCTCGCAAACTCCGACCCTGGGTCCTCGCCGGTGCTCTTATACCAATTAAGGACGGCCCCGACCACGACAACAGTTCAGGTCTCTACCATGAACTCCTTCGCCGGGAGATGCAACCCATCATAGACCGCAATAACCGTGGGGACTTTAACGGGACCCCCACCCTACCACTTGTCCTCTCTTGGATCAAGGGTTTACGGTAAAGCGCATCCGTTGATGTACAAGAGGTGGAAATACAATTGACTATTCCGTCCCACTCCAGATCTTATGGTTAACACGGGTATTACGGCACAAGAATCACCGGACGACATTTGTTGTTTAATCCTAAATGGATATAAACCCTTGCAATGGAACCTCCACCATATCAACACAATCCATGGTTCCATTGCCCACCACATAGTCATATTCATAGTTATGAAAATAGTGGTTTTATTTTTTATGCAATAGTGATAAACATAGTACTTTGCAAGTAATTTGGTAAAAATACTCAAATGACATGAGCAAGCGATGAACTTGCCTTTCTTGGCTGCAAGATTATGCATACAAGGTCTTCGATACGCAATAACTCCAAATTCTGAAATAGCATCATCGTCCGGTAAGGACGATGTTTAAAAGATTGGCAAGAATGCAATAATGCATAAGTATGAGATGCAATCGCTCTAAGCGTGACCTAACCCCGATGATTTAGGATCAGTGAGTTGTAATGATTGGTTCAGGGTTGTAATGATTGGTTCAGGGTGTGTTGCACTTTTAGAGTGATTCACAAACAAGGTTCTTATTAAGGATTGGTTGATTGGTATCATAAACAGGTGCTGCAATATATCATAACATTAATAGCACACAACAATAAGATTTGGTATAATCCTAACATGTAATGAATAGTGGTTGGTTTTAGTACTATATGGCCTGGTTAATGGTTACTTGTTATATTCTTCAAAAGAATAACTTTTGAAGAACATATTTTTTAATAAAGAACAAGTATGACAATTGGGCTTGTGGGGTTCTATGTTTTCCTATGGTTTCAATTAGTTTCTGAGTAAGATTTAGATGGATCACAACTAAGTTGGATTCATCAGCAACTAGGGCTTGAATGGTTTTACTTAGGTAATTAGTAACTTAAGCAATTATTTATACATGGTTGCTATCAAGGTTGGTATATCTGTTTGGTAATAGCTGGCTATTGGTCTTATTAGACAAGGTTGATGATGATTCTTTGTTTACTTCAAAAGAATAACTTTTGAAGAACATACTTCTTAAGTAATAAGAAGTATCTCAATTAAGGTTGACATGGTCTAGGGTTTGCTATTGGATCCACTAAGTATGAAATGGCTGATTCCTAAATAGGATAGTTCACAATTTTCTTAGTATCTGTAAGGTTTAGTTGGGTATAAGCACATAAGGTACATCATTGGAATGATCACATACTAACAAGTTATGGTTATATTAGTATATGAGTTAACATTATGAATTAGAATGATTGTCTAGGAGAAACACATGATTTAGGTATGACCTCCTATTTAAGGTTTAATTCATAAAGTTCTCACATGTAATCACACATGGTCATGCATAGTTAGTCAAACAATTGGATTTGGATCAAGGATGTGCAAGTCATGTGGTCTAAGTGTGGTTGGAATAGGTGTGAGTATAAACTCCTATTGTTATTTTTGGATAATAGAGTTTTAGCAACTCATGGCTTATTTAAATTTAAAGGCATTACTTTTAGCATTTTTTTAGGAATTTACTAAAATATTAAATTGTTTTGGATTTAATTAACTAATTAAGTTTAAGTTAAAGAAAATATTCATCAAAAGTATATGCAAATACTAGAATATAGTTTCATATTGGTGAATATTTATTTTATATGTTTTATGCAAATTTTAAATGGAATTTATTAATTCGAAAATAAAAATATATGTTTTGTTTATTAAATCATGTCAAGATTATAATAAGAAAATTATTACGGGATTAAGGTTGAAATAATATTTCAAACATTTAGAAATTCTATTCAAGATTCTTTTAAAAAAATACTATCCTTTTCTAGAAATTGTGAAGTAATTTTATATTCCAAATGATGATACAATAGTTGTACAAGTTATCTACAGAATGTAGCGGGAAAATGCATCTAACATATTAATTGCATGTTTTAGTAGTAAAGAAAAGCATGCGTTAGTGCTTTCACACATTAGTAGACTAATAGTTAGTTTTGACTACAACTAATAGGTCAATAAAACGCACACACGCACTGGCCTACCGGGTTGACACAAGAACTCAACTCACGCACACACGCCGGGCTGGATCAAGACCAGCACCACGCACGCACGCACACGACTTGGCCCTCGCACGCACACTCCTCTCCCTAATCGATCCCCAACTCACGCCCGCACGCCCCCGTGACGCCGCCGCCGCCTCTTGCCCTTGCCGCCGCACGCCGGCGAAGTCCGGTGCCGCTGCACCCGCCGCAACTCCGCCTCTGCCTCCAGTGATGTTTCCCCGCCGCCGCAGCGCCCGCCGGCGCCCCCACGCGTAGCCCCGCGAAACCCTAGCCGTGGCTCGGGCTCGCCGTTGCGACCACGGTGGTCGCCGGTCCCGGTTCTCGCGCCTCCCGCTACTCCGCCGAGACGCCTCCTTGTCGAAGACCTCGATCCCTACATCGATTATCCCGATGCCGACGACAATCTCCTGGTCCCCTCCGTCGATCTCGCTCGGTGTGGTGATGGTGGTGTGGTGCCGTGATGCCGTGATGCTGCTCGTGGTGGCCGCCGATGCGTTTACCTCGACTCCGACCTTGACGCCGGCTGGACGGCAATGGCCGCAACCCCGGCGCCTCGGTCCGCTGCTATTGCGTTGTTGTACCGGTATCCGTGATGGTTTGTGGCGGTGGGAATGGCATGGTGGTGACTACTTCATCCTCGACGCCGGTTGGACGCGTGTCGCCGACGCAACCCCGGCATCGCCTACCGCATCAACTCTCTACTCCACTCACTCGTGAGCTACTCTCCTTCCCTTCTCTCGCCTATGGTCATGTATTGGTGGTCTATTCCCGTGTGTGCTTATGGCCTAGTTACTCGTCTTGACTTCAGAATTTATATATGTTGTGGAATGCTTCAATCGGAATGAATGTGTCATCCTAGAATTCTCGTAAGGTGATGTTGGACTCGCTGCTATCTATGATGCCTCAATTTGGATGATCTTATCATCCATAGCATATGTGATTTGTAGTGATGCTATTATCTGTCGGGACCGCAGCTTGAATTCGATTAAGTTTAATTGAGTCAAGTACCGAACTTTGGAACAGCTTTGATAGGAACTAAAATTGGTGGACTTAAAATTTGGTGACTAATATGTTGGTTGTATGCTCTAGATTGACATCAAACCACCGGTGGTTTGTATGAGAGGTTGCTCGGGCTTATAAATTGAATCACTACTATGCTCCTTGTCGGATGATTTAATCGTCCGAGACATATTTGGTATATACAAGAGATCAGTATGGTTGCTTGCAAATGCTTGTAACTTAATGGTGAGCTTATATGCACGCCTAATGTGCTTTGATACTCGTTGGGTGGTATGTGCTTCGGTTCCAAGCTGCTGTTATAACATCTAGATCATGTGCATACATGATCTGATCATATACTTGTGTCTATGTAACGTATACATTCATGTGCTATGCAAAGTGGATACTTGATTATTCCTGGACATGATTTATTTGTCTGGCTTTCTCACATGGATCTTGCTATTCTCTTTGTCTGTGGTTAGGGTATGAGCTCCTGGTTCTACCAGGGATCACTAGCTAAGGCTAGGTGATCTAGCTCCCCACTTTGCTTTATCTCTCTTTCTATCTAAAACCTGATAAGAACAGATATTGTACTTGATTTCTTGGCTTAGCCTGTGATGCAAAGGCTGAGGCACATACTTGAAATAAGAACAGATGCTATACTGCCTTTTCTTTTTTATCCTCAATGATGATTCAGCATAGCACCTCTATGCAGATCTGAGAGGAATAAATCCTTCCAATCCTCCTAGATAAAAATCTAGTGGAAGGGTAGTGGGATTTGTTGTCTTTGTATTATTCCTTTTCCCCCATATGTACTCATGCAAAAGTAAGAACAGATATTGACCGATCTAGCTTGTATTCCGATGAAGTTCTACCTGTTGCACTTATGTAGTTTGATAGTTGGTTCTTGTAGAGTCCGATATAACCTACTTGTGGCAGCCTCCTCCTCCTTGCTTCTTGATCTCGCTATTTGGCTCTTATTTGTGTGGAACAAAATAGGATACCGCTGATGTGTTCTTGCTCGTTCTAGCTACTTTGCTGGAGCCGATGGTTGGGTGTGTATCCGTTGGATGATCCTACGGTAGTTCTATAAGAACCGTGAATGAACTCGAGGATGGTGTTCTTGTTTGGTCGATGGGTATGAGAAAGATGAGGTGCTTGGGCAGCTGTAGTCTGTAAGCACGTGCAATAAATACTCGCCCATATACTCTCGTGGTCGACAGAGACACACATGCAACTTTGTGTGTGTGCTCGCTTGCTTGCTCGCTGCGTCTCCCGGGTAGATGCATCTCCCCCGGGGATAGGCACTGCTGAGAAAATATCTCCCCTTCAATTTCTCTTTATTTTTAACATAGCCACTTGGCATTACCATTTCTTCTTTGTTTGTTTTGCAGGTGAGGATCACTTAAACAAGATCTGTTGAAGATCACAACCTTCAAGATTTTAGTTTAGGATCTGTTTTACTTTTCTTATTCTTGTAATTGTATTTTCTATTATTTACTTAGTTATTATTGTAATACATATTGAATATTGTAAAGATAATGTAAATGTGTGTTTTTATTAATAAAGCTCAAGTTTTCTATTGAGCTCTATTGTAATAATGTTTTAAATTATCTATCTATTTTGAATTATCAAATGTCTTAACTTTTACATATTGTATTTCATATTATAGTTTGGAATTCAAATTCAATTCAATTTTTATTTGAATTCATATTATCCATATTTGATTTGAATTCAAACTTGTTCTCCCAAAAACACATGAATGCACAAAGGTCATGTCGAAATTTGTCGCACTTACATCGATGACTAACTCAATTCCATCGATGCAAGAGAAACCTCGATCACTTTGACAGCTTTTAAACAAAAGCGCGAAAATTCCCGGATTTTCTATGCATGAATGCAATGCACACATCTGTTTCCTCTATTTTTGTAACCCCAAATCTCGGGATATTACGAGTCTCTACCCCTTAAACTAAACTTCGTCCTCGAAGTTTGAACTCTCTCACGTTTCGGAGTATGGATCTGACTTGTGCAGACTACATCTTTTCTCGAACTTTGTGGTAATATTATTGGATATAATTGAGTATATCCCTTGTCCAGATTCTTCTTGGAATCCATTAGTGTTTGCCTTTGAACAGTGGCTTCTTCTTTCAATTCCATGATTTCTTTCAATATCATACTCTTGTTTCCTTTCTCATTGAAGATTAAATAATTGGAACTTCTTCTGGTGTCGATAGACTTAACTAAGACTAATTTGACAACATACTCCTAATTTGTAAATAGGTCTTTGTTTTCTCTTACTACCAAAACTCGCAATGATGGTACTTGGTAAGGTACTTACTATGGAAATGGTCGTGATGGTTTATTTCCCTAAGAATGTATTAGACTCATTTAGTCCATCCAATCATGGTTTATAGTTGATACCTATAACTATTTTGGTTCTTTAGGTTCCATGAAAGGAATCTTTCAATTAGACTTTAGTTTTGGTATAGTCAAACTCCTTCGGTCTTTGGCATTCCAAAGCTTTATTTGGTCTACGGTATTTCCTTCATCCAACTTCCTTAGATCCCTTCGTACTTGTGAGTAGATATTACTCACATTCTCAAGTTATAGTCCAATTCTTACTTCCTCGAGGTATAAACCTCGGCTTCTGGTCTGACATCCATCTGAAAGTAATGTCCAACAATCTTATGAAAATAAAATTGAACTTCCTCTCAGTTCAGACCTTCTCCATCTATCTTGCTCAAAATATTGAGTTATTGTACATCCAACTCAATCTTTACTCTACCCCTTAGAGTTTTCTTATGGTCTTCAACTTATTTTCTTCCAACCATTAGACTCATGGCTAGAATCTTCGTCTTGGTATGGCTTATGATAACATGTATTGTGTTTTGGTTTCATGAAAATCGCGTGTACCCACACAATTGTGAATATCCGAAGTGATTCCTACGATTATTTATTCATGATGGCAAATACATCTCATTTAAGTAAATATGATGATGGACGGTATATTGACTTACCCGTCACTATGTTGCGACAAGGTTGTCGACTGGTTCATAGTCTCGTACTTTCGCTCTTGATCGGGCTTTCCACTTGACTTCCTTGAAGATGCCCCTTCCTCGTACTCACTCCTTTGCGGTGGTACTCCCAAGTAAGGTCTCTTTCCTCCCGTTTGCTGAACTTGAGCTAACCGTCGATTTGTGCATTTGTTCCTCTTATGTCCCTCTTCTCCACATTCATAACAAATCACATTTGTTTTTCTGCATTCGCTCTTGTAATGTCCTCGTAATCCACGGTTGCGTGCACCGAATATTTGATAATTTTAGTAGATTATTTCCCTTTCTTGATGGAGTTGCTCCTGGTTGATTCATGGGTTGAGAATAGGGATTGGTTTGAGATTGTAGGTTCAACTCTTGTTGATATGCGGTTCGAACTCTCTTTATTGATACTCCATCTTGCTCCTCATTATCCTTATCTTCCAAGGTTCTAACACTATCCATTAGTTCTTGGAACTCTTTTGCACGCACAATCCTGAGCTGCATTTTCATTACTGCCTGCATTCCCTTCATGAATTTCCTTTGTCGTTTTGCTTCCATGTTGACTTCCTTGCTAATGTAATGAGATAGACGATTAAACTCTCGTACATGTTTCAGAACTAGAAGGTTGTTTTGCTCTGTTCCTTCACTTCTCTTCCTTTTCATGTTGCCTTTAACGACATACTCCTCGGCGAAACTTATTCTTGAAGTCCGCCCGGTGATAACACCTTCTTCATGCGATATAAACTTCAAGTCTTCCCACCATGTTGCCGCAGATCCAGCCAAAAGGTATGTGGCATATCGCACTTTCTCATCATCTTTACATCCCACACTTTTAAGTTTACGGGATGTATCCATCAACCAATACTCTGCTTCCATAGGCTCATCTACCATAGAAAAACTTAAGGGTTTGGTTTTCAAGAAATCCACCATTTTAATTCTTGGTTGTATTTCCTCATGTGACTTCTCTTGTACTCCTTTCAATAAATCACTATAGAACTGGTGTTGTTTCACTTTATCCTCCTTATTTACTCCCATCATGTCTGCCATATACTGAGGAAGTTCTACTTCACTAACTCGGAGGTAATATTGGAGTTGATATTTGTTCCGCATTAGCATCAATGACCTCCTTTTGCTTGGCTTCTTTCTTCTCCTGAGATTTCAACTCTACTTCCTTGCGTTGGTAACTCGTCTCTCCCTCACACGAATCCATTACCCCCTAGACCTGTAACATTAAGAAAGAACTCAATGATGCAACATGCATTTGCACACTAAGGTCAAACTTCACGTACGCATCTAGTCAATCAATGAAAATCCAATAAAATCCAAGAAGATTCAGCTTTGTGTTTATAATACACACCATTATAAGCCTGAATAAAATAATTGAGTAAGACATCTCTAAACATCAGGCTCTGATGTGTAGTATATAACACCACATAAGATAGGTTTATATCATGATACTTAGCACTTATATATGGGAGTCTACTATTTGTCTCAACCTTTACCTTAATTGCACATTTGCAATGAGATAAACTTGAAACAAAGTGGTCTAGGATAGTTAAGGTTTACCTAATTTTGTTTGGAAGTTCTAACTTAGCTTCCATTATGTTGAGGATTACCTCACATAATATCTCTAGGTTCTAACATAGCTAATCTAAATACATAACTATTGGAATATAGCTCCGATACTTCCAAGTGTTTCTCCCATAAACATATGGTCTTGATGTGCTTGGCACACTTCCCATTGTTTTGGAACACAATTCTTGCACTATTGTTTAGCACTTGGCTTCTTATTGTACTCCTCCTAAATACTTTAGATGTTCATCACATAATGATTCTCGTGTGAATCATATATGATTAACAACTCTACCTTGTAAATAAGCATATATTATTCATATCTCTCTTCCTTACCTCTCATGATTGACTCATCATGGTCTCTACTACTTCATCTAACTTATATTTATCACTTACTATCAAATGTTTCACAAGTTGGGATAGATTTTACTTACCCATAACTTGTCTGATTATACCTGCTAGTAGGATATCTTCTTATATAACTATCTTTATCACTTGGTATTACTATTATTACAAGTCTAAATAACTCTTTCTTACTCTAATAAGTGTTGGTACACATCTTCCAATAGGATATCTTCCTTATGGTTGTACCCTCTCTTTGGACTACCATGTATTGTATACCACTTGTGGTCTACTCATCTATTGTTTTAAGGACTTGATGATATGCTACATACTTGGAATTAGCTAACTAACTTCACTTAAGAAGGATAGATAGGAAAGGTTGACTCAAGTGTGTCAGGATTATTCTCAAGTGAATATCCATCTCAAGTCATAAGAAGAATTTGGTTTAGCTAAAACAACTTCCTATAGACACTACCAATCCTATAGGTCTCCTTTAAAGGGTTTTAATCCTAGGGTCAAAGCATTTGCTCTGATACCAACTCGTGGTGACCCGGCATACCACCGCATGGTGTAGTATGCGAGTCTGATATAACACCAATGAAACACCGTTCCACTAGTATTATATCGCTCGAGTGGTACAACGAAACATATGCGGGTCCAAGGCATGTCTATAGAATTACACACAGACTCTGTTACATAAGATCATCACAGCCTCCTACTTTACAATGAGGTAAAACTGCAAATAAACTTCAGAAGAACGACTCGTAGTCTAGTCTTATCACGAACTCTATTTGTAGAGTATTTGACTAGCTCAAGAGGCTATGACTAGATTCTAGCTAAATAGGAGCTAGGTTTAGGAAGCTAGTTCCCTTCTACTACTTAATCTAGGTTTTCTCCATGGTAGTTGTGGTGTTTGAATCTTCCGGCAGGTTCCTGTCCCCTTGAAGTATTTGTAGACTCCTCGGCTTTCGAGTTGCACGGTAGATCCTCCTTCGATGCCTCCATATCTAAGCTGGGGATTTAAGAGTGGGATGAGTACGAGCGTACTCAACAAGTTCATTATAGGAAAGAGGTGTTTAATGCACTAGCTACAGCATTAGACCAGAAAGTCTAATACCAATGCAGGTTTTCATAACCATTTCTTCAAAAGGTTGCTTTTATTTAGAAGAACTATGTCCGTCAGCCTTCACCGGTTTACTAGAACTTCATGGAGTTCCTTTCCGGCAGCGTTCGCAGTTCCAAACCCGGAACAGGGAGTGACAGGTCACGATTCATTACACTCTGCAGAGGTGTGTTGCTTTACCCATAAGAGATCTTAACCTTGGTGCCAACCGGCATATTCCCCGTCCACACTTCCTTTGGTGTGAGGCCCGGTATAAGGTCATAGCCAATCATATTCCTCCGCTACCTCGTACACCCACCCGTTGCTGCAAACTCCGACCCTGGGTCCTCGCCGGTGCTCTTATACCAATTAAGGACGGCCCCGACCACGACAACAGTTCAGGTCTCTACCATGAACTCCTTCGCCGGGAGATGCAACCCATCATAGACCGCAATAACCGTGGGGACTTTAACGGGACCCCCACCCTACCACTTGTCCTCTCTTGGATCAAGGGTTTACGGTAAAGCGCATCCGTTGATGTACAAGAGGTGGAAATACAATTGACTATTCCGTCCCACTCCGAGATCTTATGGTTAACACGGGTATTACGGCACAAGAATCACTGGACGACATTTGTTGTTTAATCCTAAATGGATATAAACCCTTGCAATGGAACCTCCACCATATCAACACAATCCATGGTTCCATTGCCCACCACATAGTCATATTCATAGTTATGAAAATAGTGGTTTTATTTTTTATGCAATAGTGATAAACATAGTACTTTGCAAGTAATTTGGTAAAAATACTCAAATGACATGAGCAAGCGATGAACTTGCCTTTCTTGGCTGCAAGATTATGCAGACAAGGTCTTCGATACGCAATAACTCCAAATTCTGAAATAGCATCATCGTCCGGTAAGGACGATGTTTAAAAGATTGGCAAGAATGCAATAATGCATAAGTATGAGATGCAATCGCTCTAAGCGTGACCTAACCCCGATGATTTAGGATCAGTGAGTTGTAATGATTGGTTCAGGGTTGTAATGATTGGTTCAGGGTGTGTTGCACTTTTAGAGTGATTCACGAACAAGGTTCTTATTAAGGATTGGTTGATTGGTATCATAAACAGGTGCTGCAATATATCATAACATTAATAGCACACAACAATAAGATTTGGTATAATCCTAACATGTAATGAATAGTGGTTGGTTTTAGTACTATATGGCCTGGTTAATGGTTACTTGTTATATTCTTCAAAAGAATAACTTTTGAAGAACATATTTTTTTAATAAAGAACAAGTATGACAATTGGGCTTGTGGGGTTCTATGTTTTCCTATGGTTTCAATTAGTTTCTCGGAGTAAGATTTAGATGGATCACAACTAAGTTGGATTCATCAGCAACTAGGGCTTGAATGGTTTTACTTAGGTAATTAGTAACTTAAGCAATTATTTATACATGGTTGCTATCAAGGTTGGTATATCTGTTTGGTAATAGTCGGCTATTGGTCTTATTAGACAAGGTTGATGATGATTCTTTGTTTACTTCAAAAGAATAACTTTTGAAGAACATACTTCTTAAGTAATAAGAAGTATCTCAATTAAGGTTGACATGGTCTAGGGTTTGCTATTGGATCCACTAAGTATGAAATGGCTGATTCCTAAATAGGATAGTTCACAATTTTCTTAGTATCTGTAAGGTTTAGTTGGGTATAAGCACATAAGGTACATCATTGGAATGATCACATACTAACAAGTTATGGTTATATTAGTGTATGAGTTAACATTATGAATTAGAATGATTGTCTAGGAGAAACACATGATTTAGGTATGACCTCCTATTTAAGGTTTAATTCATAAAGTTCTCACATGTAATCACACATGGTCATGCATAGTTAGTCAAACAATTGGATTTGGATCAAGGATGTGCAAGTCATGTGGTCTAAGTGTGGTTGGAATAGGTGTGAGTATAAACTCCTATTGTTATTTTTGGATAATAGAGTTTTAGCAACTCATGGCTTATTTAAATTTAAAGGCATTACTTTTAGCATTTTTTTAGGAATTTACTAAAATATTAAATTGTTTTGGATTTAATTAACTAATTAAGTTTAAGTTAAAGAAAATATTCATCAAAAGTATATGCAAATACTAGAATATAGTTTCATATTGGTGAATATTTATTTTATATGTTTTATGCAAATTTTAAATGGAATTTATTAATTCGAAAATAAAAATATATGTTTTGTTTATTAAATCATGTCAAGATTATAATAAGAAAATTATTACAGGATTAAGGTTGAAATAATATTTCAAACATTTAGAAATTCTATTCAAGATTCTTTTAAAAAAATACTATCCTTTTCTAGAAATTGTGAAGTAATTTTATATTCCAAATGATGATACAATAGTTGTACAAGTTATCTACGTAATGTAGCGGGAAAATGCATCTAACATATTAATTGCATGTTTTAGTAGTAAAGAAAAGCATGCGTTAGTGCTTTCACACATTAGTAGACTAATAGTTAGTTTTGACTACAACTAATAGGTCAATAAAACGCACACACGCACTGGCCTACCGGGTTGACACAAGAACTCAACTCACGCACACACGCCGGGCTGGATCAAGACCAGCACCACGCACGCACGCACACGACTTGGCCCTCGCACGCACACTCCTCTCCCTAATCGATCCCCAACTCACGCCCGCACGCCTCGTGACGCTGCCGCCGCCTCTTGCCCTTGCCGCCGCACGCCGGCGAAGTCCGGTGCCGCTGCACCCGCCGCAACTCCGCCTCTGCCTCCAGTGATGTTTCCCCGCCGCCGCAGCGCCCGCCGGCGCCCCCACGTGTAGCCCCGCGAAACCCTAGCCGTGGCTCGGGCTCGCCGTTGCGACCACGGTGGTCGCCGGTCCCGGCTTCTCGCGCCTCCTGCTACTCCGCCGAGACGCCTCCTTGTCGAAGACCTCGATCCCTACATCGATTATCCCGATGCCGACGACAATCTCCTGGTCCCCTCCGTCGATCCGCTCGGTGTGGTGATGGTGGTGTGGTGCCGTGATGCCGTGATGCCGCTCGTGGTGGCCGCCGATGCGTTTACCTCGACTCCGACCTTGACGCCGGCCGGACGGCAATGGCTGCAACCCCGGCGCCTCGGTCCGCTGCTATTGCGTTGTTGTACCGGTATCTGTGATGGTTTGTGGCGGTGGGAATGGCATGGTGGTGACTACTTCATCCTCGACGCCGGTTGGACGGTGTCGCCGACGCAACCCCGGCATCGCCTACCGCATCAACTCTCTACTCCACTCACTGTGAGCTACTCTCCTTCCCTTCTCTGCCTATGGTCATGTATTGGTGGTCTATTCCTGTGTGTGCTTATGGCCTAGTTACTGTCTTGACTTCAGAATTTATATATGTTGTGGAATGCTTCAATCAGAATGAATGTGTCATCCTAGAATTCTGTAAGGTGATGTTGGACTGCTGCTATCTATGATGCCTCAATTTGGATGATCTTATCATCCATAGCATATGTGATTTGTAGTGATGCTATTACTGTCGGGACCGCAGCTTGAATTCAGTTAAGTTTAATTGAGTCAAGTACTGAACTTTGGAACAGCTTTGATAGGAACTAAAATTGGTGGACTTAAAATTTGGTGACTAATATGTTGGTTGTATGCTCTAGATTGACATCAAACCACTGGTGGTTTGTATGAGAGGTTGCTGGGCTTATAAATTGAATCACTACTATGCTCCTTGTCGGATGATTTAATCGTCCAGACATATTTGGTATATACAAGAGATCAGTATGGTTGCTTGCAAATGCTTGTAACTTAATGGTGAGCTTATATGCACGCCTAATGTGCTTTGATACTCGTTGGGTGGTATGTGCTTCGGTTCCAAGCTGCTGTTATAACATCTAGATCATGTGCATACATGATCTGATCATATACTTGTGTCTATGTAACGGATACATTCATGTGCTATGCAAAGTGGATACTTGATTATTCCCTGGACATGATTTATTTGTCTGGCTTTCTCACATGGATCTTGCTATTCTCTTTGTCTCGTGGTTAGGGTATGAGCTCCTGGTTCTACCAGGGATCACTAGCTAAGGCTAGGTGATCTAGCTCCCCACTTTGCTTTATCTCTCTTTCTATCTAAAACCTGATAAGAACAGATATTGTACTTGATTTCTTGGCTTAGCCTGTGATGCAAAGGCCGAGGCACATACTTGAAATAAGAACGGATGCTATACCGCCTTTTCTTTTTATCCTCAATGATGATTCAGCATAGCACCTCTATGCAGATCTGAGAGGAATAAATCCTTCCAATCCTCCTAGATAAAAATCTAGTGGAAGGGTAGTGGGATTTGTTGTCTTTGTATTATTCCTTTTCCCCCATATGTACTCATGCAAAAGTAAGAACAGATATTGACTGATCTAGCTTGTATTCCGATGAAGTTCTACCTGTTGCACTTATGTAGTTTGATAGTTGGTTCTTGTAGAGTCCGATATAACCTACTTGTGGCAGCCTCCTCCTCCTTGCTTCTTGATCTCGCTATTTGGCTCTTATTTGTGTGGAACAAAATAGGATACCGCTGATGTGTTCTTGCTGTTCTAGCTACTTTGTCGGAGCCGATGGTTGGGTGTGTATCTGTTGGATGATCCTACGGTAGTTCTATAAGAACTGTGAATGAACTGAGGATGGTGTTCTTGTTTGGTCGATGGGTATGAGAAAGATGAGGTGCTTGGGCAGCTGTGTGCTGTAAGCACAGGCAATAAATACTCTGCCCATATACTCTCTGTGGTCGACAGCACACACATGCAACTTTGTGTGTGTGCTGCTTGCTTGCCTCGTCGCGTCTCCCGGGTAGATGCATCTCCCCCCGGGGATAGGCACCGCCGAGAAAATATCTCCCCCTTCAATTTCTCTTTATTTTTAACATAGCCACTTGGCATTACCATTTCTTCTTTGTTTGTTTTGCGGTGAGGATCACTTAAACAAGATCTCGTTGAAGATCACAACCTTCAAGATTTTAGTTTAGGATCTGTTTTACTTTTCTTATTCTTGTAATTGTATTTTCTATTATTTACTTAGTTATTATTGTAATACATATTGAATATTGTAAAGATAATGTAAATGTGTGTTTTTATTAATAAAGCTCAAGTTTTCTATTGAGCTCTATTGTAATAATGTTTTAAATTATCTATCTATTTTGAATTATCAAATGTCTTAACTTTTACATATTGTATTTCATATTATAGTTTGGAATTCAAATTCAATTCAATTTTTATTTGAATTCATATTATCCATATTTGATTTGAATTCAAACTTGTTCTCCCAAAAACACATGAATGCACAAAGGTCATGTCGAAATTTGTCGCACTTACATCGATGACTAACTCAATTCCATCGATGCAAGAGAAACCTCGATCACTTTGACAGTTTTAAACAAAAGCGCGAAAATTCCCCGGATTTTCTATGCATGAATGCAATGCACACATCTGTTTCCTCTATTTTTGTAACCCCAAATCCTGGGATATTACAGATACTTCCGCGCCGGCCTCCTCTGCACCGCACCCGGAAGCTCCTACTCTCGAGCCTACCGGGACTACTCCAACACCGCCACCAAGCCAAGGACCTCCCGCGGCCAAGCCAAAGCCGCCGCCAGAGACCCCCAAGATCACCAAGTTCCTCAAGCCGGGGGCTTCCCGGGGAAAGGCCGTGGAGGGCAGCGCCTCGGCCGGGTCGCAGTCTCTAGTGCCGCACGTCGGGCCTGCCGCTCGCTGCGGTCCAAGAAAAACCTTCCGGCCTCCCGGGCCGGATTGTTGAGCTGAAGCGCGAGGGCCGGACCCGGGGCACCTTCTCCCCTATGCCCAAAAATGGAACGATGCCGATATCTCTCGCATCCACCCGCGGCTTGGGGAAGGACCGCCTTCCAGCCGCTGGACCCTGCTGGGCCCCGGTCCACTGAAGAACACTTCATGCGGCTCAAGCGTGCCGTGAAGGAGTTCGACAGTGCGTGGTACGATGCCACCAGCAACGTGGTGGTAAGTTTCGCCAACCTTTTTGCAACTTTTTTGTTGATGCCGGTTTCTTTCTTTCCGGATCTTGTCTATCTTCCCAGTCCCCGAGTTTCGTGTTGAGAGCATAGCTCTTAGCGCGAAACTTAACTAGAAACGCTAAAACCGGCATAGCCAGTCCCCGAGTTTCGGGTTAAGATCTTTGCTCTTAGCGCGAAACTTAACTAGAAACGCGCGAAACCGGCATAGCCAGTCCCCGAGTTTCGGATTAAGATCTTTGCTCTTAGCGCGAAACTTAACTAGAAACGCGCGAAACCGGCATAGCCAGCTCCCCGAGTTTCGGGTTAAGATCTTTGCTCTTAGCGCGAAACTTAACTAGAAACGCGCGAAACCGGCATAGCCAGTCCCCGAGTTTCGGGTTAAGATCTTTGCTTTTAGCGCGAAACTTAACTAGAAACGCGCGAAACCGGCATAGCCAGTCCCCGAGTTTCGGGTTAAGATCTTTGCTCTTAGCGCGAAACTTAACTAGAAACGCGCGAAACCGACATAGCCAGTCCCCGAGTTTCGGGTTGATAACATAGTTTCTTTCTTTCTCACAATTGTCTTCTTTTGAATAGAGCACCGCGGATGCCCGGAAGCAGCTCTTCGAGGAGCTTCTCTGGGAGCATCGGGACCTTGCCGAGGCCCACAGCCACTGCCAAGGTTTATTTCCTTTCTTTTCCTCCGGCATCTTTTTTACCGGAATGTTTTCTTCTTTAACACTTACGAATCTTTTGTTCAACAGCTGTTCCGGAAGCTACCCTTGAGGCCCTCAAGGCCCAGATTGCCACTCTCCAAGGTGTCACTTTTTCTTTTCCGGTTAACTCGTTCTTTCCTCATTTCATCAGCTGCCACTTTGCTAACACTTTTCTTTCCGGTGCCTAGGCGAAAAGGAGCAGCTCATCAAGGAGCACCACGAGGCGCTGGATGCCGAGAAGACCGCCTCCAGGGAGCTTAAGGAACAGGCTATGCAGGCCGCGCTCCAGCATGACCAAAATCTAAAGGACGCCAAGACCGCGGCCGAGGCCGGGTCGGCGGAGGTTGTGGATGATTCCACGAACTCCAATGCGGTGCTGAGGGCAGAGCTGGAGGAGGAGAGGAAAGCGCGGAAAGCGGCGGAGCACCACATTGAGGTTATGACCACTGATCATAAAGAATATGATCGGCTGGTCATGCAGATTGATGCGCTGGCTCTCCGTAAGTTCCTGCCTTGTCCCTTCTTTCGCTTATAAGCTTTTTCTTTTTGAAAATGTATTCGTGTTCCTTTTCCTTCCGGTAGATTGTTTTCCGGTATCTTACGCTTATGCTTTTCCCTTCTTCCAGTAGAACACTTCCCGGACTCTCAGACGCACGCCGTGAAAAAGGTGATGGAGGATCGGGTGGCGCGGGAGTTTCCCAACATGGACGCGCACTGGGACGGGTATGACTATCTGGTCGCCCTTTCCGCTCGAGTCCAACATATGCGCTCAGTGGACCGGCTCCTTGCCGATCTACCGGATGCCGCCATCCAACTTTTCAAGGTGCTGTGGCCTGAAGAGGCGATGCCAGCCAACATCACCCTCACCGCCAACCGGCTCAAGGAAGCAGGGCGCCGGATTCGTGAGTGGCAGTGCTCCGCAGCTCGTGCTGGAGATGACACCGCGCTGCGCTCCGCGTGCTCCTGGTACCCGTACTTGGATCTGGATGCACTCCAAGGCGTGCGCCAAGATGCTCCAACCGACGTGGACCTGGTTCTTACCGCGAAGCGGCAGGATCGGGCCTACCGGCTCGCCGAGTACGCCTGTGTTCGCACCTTCATCCCTCCTCCCCCTGATGTCAAGGACTACCTCAGCGATGAGGAGGAAGAAGAGGAAGGTAAAGATGAGGGTGCCGAGGATGTGCTGCCGGAAGCTCCTGAGGCCAACGCTGCTCCCCCGGAAGCCCCCGAGGCCGATGCTGCTCCCCCTGAAGCCCATGTTTCCTGAATACCGCTTGTTATCTGATTGCCTGTGATAGGCCTGCCCTGTTTAACTTGAAAACATTGCCCGTTAAATTCTACCCCGGTATGCCGGGGTCTATGATGTAAGATAAAACTTAATCTCTTTGGTTGTGGTACAATTTCATGCCGGTGTCTTGCATACCAGTAACTTATTAAGCTATGTTGGTTTGCTACTTAGCACTTTGCTTATCGTTCCGATTTTTGTCTTGCACTGCAATGATTCCGAAATTGCTTCCGCATCCAGATGCACACTTGGCTCTTTCGCTTTGGCTCTGCCTACCTTCTCTGGGCGTTTTTGGCATATGAGCACAAAGTTCTTTTACCAAGCAAGCACTTTCTTGAACTTAGAAATAACTCGAAATTTTTGCAAAAACCGGTATAACCGGGGTTAGTTAAATTTTTCCGGATTGTTCTTTCCCGCTCTCCTCTTCGCAGCTTCATGTGCTTATCCCCTACCGGTTTATCTTGCTTGCCATGAAGCCGAGTTGCGGACAGCAGCGAGTCGAAGACTCCGGTAGGGTTTAGCACACTACTAAACCGGAAAGAAAAAACGTTCAATAAGCAACCGGTAGAACCGAAAAATAAACATGTTACATGCAACTTTAGGGGTAGTCCCCGAGACTCAATCGAGGTTCCGACATCTTTTATTCATAGCAAATAAGGTACAAAAAGGAACTTCTTACACCACAACTTCAAGAGTACAAAGGACGCAACAAAGCTACATTCCATGGACGCTTGGTCTCCTCTCCGGACTTGTCCGCCTTTCCTTTTTTCCATTCCTGTGCATCAATTAGGTAGTAGGCATCATTGTGGAGAGCCTTGCTCACAATGAAAGGCCCTTCCCACGGAGGGGAAAGCTTGTGCCGGCCTTCAGTGCGCTGCACTAGGCGTAGCACTAGGCCTCCTTCCCGAACACCCTCGGTTAACCTTCCTGGCTGTGATAGCGTCTGAGGTTTTGCTGGTAAATGGCTGTTCTTGCCAAAGCTAATTCTCTTGCTTCTTCTAGCAAGTCCACATCGTTTTCTCGGGCCTCCTTTACCTCTTCTTCGGTATAGAGTTGCACCCTTGGTGAATCATGGAGAATATCGGTTGGTATGACCGATTCTGCTCCATAAACCATAAAGAATGGAGTGTATCCGGTAGACCGGTTTGGAGTTGTTCTTATACTCCACAGCACTGATGGTAGCTCATCGAGCCAACACCCCAGCGATTTTTCCACCGCATCAATGAGTCTTGGTTTGATACCGGAAAGTACCAAAGCGTTTGTTCTTTCAACTTGGCCATTGCCTTGTGGGTGTGCGACTGAGCACAAATCCAACCGGATGTTGTTGTCCTCACAAAATCTTTTGAACTCACCTTGAGCAAAATTTGTGGCATTGTCAGTGATAATGCTATGTGGGTATCCATACCGCAAAATAACATCTTTTAAGAATTTCACCGCTGTGCGCCCATCACACTTTGCAATGGGTTTCACCTCTAGCCACTTGGTGAATTTATCCACCATAACCAAGATGTGGGTCATGTTTCCCCTTGCGGTTTTGAATGGGCCAACCATGTCTAGGCACCAAATGGCAAACGGCCAAGTTAGTGGTATTGTCTTTAAACCGGAGGCTGGGGTATGATTTTGCTTGGCGTACCTCTGGCACCCATTGCATTTTCTCACCAGATCCTCCGCATTCTCCAAAGCCGTGGGCCAATAGAACCCATGCCGGAATACTTTTGCCACCAGCGCCCTTAACGAAGCGTGATGCCCACACTCCCCTCGGTGGATTTCCTCGAGCATTTCTTTTCCCTCTTCCGGTTTCACACACCTTTGGAGGACACCGGTAACACTTCTCTTGTACACCTCGCCATTGATGATGGTGTAAGCTTTGGACCTCCTCTGGATCCTTCTCGATTCATTTTCGTCAACCGGCAAAGTGTCGTTGACCAGGAATTCCTTAATAGGTTCAACCCATGATGGTGCCTCCCGAACCAGGAATACCCGTACGTCTATGTCCATGCTGTCCACCAGCATTGTTCCTTCCGGTACAGGCGCAGCAGTCCCCGAGCTTACCGGTACAGTCCACGAGTTTGCCGGAACAGTCCCCGGGTTTCCTTCATCAATATCCATTGGTACAACATGTGATTCCGGTACGAAAATTGACTCCGACTCCGGACTCGGCTTGATTGATGGTACTCTTAAGTGTGCCAAGGCTATTCCGGGAGGAATTTCTTGCCTGGATGAGCCCAGCTTGGACAAAGCATCCGCGGCTTCATTTTCTGCACGCGGCACATGGTGAAACTCACATCCTTCGAAGAATCCGGCGATCTTTTGCACATGAAACCGGTATGAGGCCATGTTGGCATCTTTTGCGTCCCAATCTCCGGAACATTGTTGTACCACCGAGATCTGAATCTCCATAGCAAATGATCCGGTGTGCACCGATTTCTTTTGCGACCTTAAGCCCGTGGATCAAAGCCTCGTATTCAGCGACATTGTTTGATGCCCCGAAATGTACTTGTAAAACATACCGGAGATGATCTCCCTTTGGTGAGGTGAGCACCACACCGGCACCTAGACCCTCTTTGAGTTTGGATCCGTCAAAGTGCATCTTCCAGTATTCTATCCTTTGATCTGGGGGCTTGTACTGCATTTCTGCCCAATCAACCAAGAAATCAGCCAAAGCTTGTGATTTGATGGCATCTCTTCTTTCATACACCGGTACGTATGGTGATATTTGGATCGCCCACTTCGCAATCCTGCCGCTAGCATCCTTGTTGCACATGATATCGGAAATGGGTGCCTCACTCACCATCTTCATGGGGTGTTCCTCAAAGTAGTGCTTGAGCTTCGTGGCGGCCATGAACACGCCATAAGTCATTTTCTGGAAGTGTGGGTAGTTTTGCTTTGAGAGGGAGAGCACCTCGCTCAGGTAGTATACCGGCCTCTGGACGGTTTTTCCTTCCTCTTCTCTTTCTACTACCACAAGAACACTCACAACCCGGTTAGTTGCTGCTATATATAACAACATGGGCTCTCTTTCCAACGGCGAAGCTAGTATTGGCGCAGTGGCTAGCATTGTTTTTAGCTCTTTAAACGCCGCGTCTGCCTCGAGGGGTCCGGACGAACGTATCGATTTTTTCATCAAAGCATAGAGTGGCAAGGCCTTTTCTCCTAACCTGCTTATGAACCGGCTCAGCGATGCTAAGCTTCCGGTAAACTTTTGTACATCCTTAAGATCACGCGGTATCGTCATTCTCTCGATTGCTCGGATCTTTACCGGATTGACCTCAATGCCCCGGCTTGATACGAGAAAGCCAAGCAATTTGCCGGCAGGGACACCGAAGGTACATTTTGTCGGATTAAGTTTCATCCGGAATCTTCTTAAGTTATCGAATGTTTGCCGGAGATCGTCGATTAAGGTTTCTTTTGCCTTAGTTTTTACCACGACATCGTCCACATAAACTTGCACATTTTTTCCGATTTGATCAAACAAACATTTTTGCATACAGCGCTGGTACGTTGCACCAGCGTTGCGCAAACCAAAAGGCATAGTGACATAGCAATAAGCCCCGTGCGGGGTAATGAACGCAGCTTTTATTTGATCTTCCTTTTTCAACGGGATTTGGTGGAAACCGGAATAAGCATCCAGGAAAGACAACAACTCACACTCCAAGCAGTGGAATCAATCACTTGATCGATCCGCGGTAAAGGAAAAGGGTCTTTTGGGCACGCCTTGTTCAGATTGGTGTAGTCGATGCACATGCGCCACACCTTTGGAGCTTTTGCTTCGAGGTTCTCATCTTTTTTCTTTTCTACCAGCACCGGATTAGCTAACCACTCAGTGTGCAGCACCTCCACGATAAAACGGGCAACCAGCAACTTTGTTACTTCTTCTCCAATGATTTTCCTCCTGTCCTCTGCAAACCGGCGTAAGGGTTGTCGCACCGGCTTCGCATCCTTCCGGACATTCAAAGAGTGCTCAGCCAGCTCCCACGGAACACCTACCAAGTCCTCTCGCTGACCGAGCAAAGATATTCCGATTCTCACGGAGGAAGCCGACGAGCGCGCTTTCCTATGCCTCACCGAGGCCGGCACGGATACGAACGGTACGGTCGTGGAAAGCCGGGTCCAAGACGATGTCCTTTGTTTCCTTTGTCGGCTTGAATGCCGGAGCGCTCAAGCTTGCACTCATTGCCGCTAAGCTCAATTGTGAAGACCGAGCCAGCGACAACCGCAGCTTGCATCCTCTTCTTTTCCTCTCGCGATCACCGCCGATTCTCGCTGGGTTCGATCCGGCGGAAGCAGCTTCCGCCGAGATCCCGTAATTCCCCACCACGGTTAAGGGTCCACGAGGTGCCGGCAACTTCATCTTGAGATACGCCGTGTGGGTCAAGGCCATGAAGGCCGCCAGTGCCGGTCTCCCCAGCAGTGCATGGTACGGACTATCTAGGTCCACCACCTCGAACTCAATGTTTTCAACCCGGCAATTGTCACGTCCTCCAAACGACACATCCACCCGTACTTTTCCAACCGGTGCGCAGGACAAACCCGGGACGATTCCGTGGAACGTCGTGCGAGTTGGCTGAAGCATGTTTTCGCTATGCCCAGCCGTATGCATGGTGTGCCAGTACATTATGTTTATGCTGCTCCCATTGTCTATCAGCACCTTGCTGAATTTGACGCGAGTCGTTGGCCCTTTCATGATTGGGTCCACCACGAGAGCGTAACCACCCGGGTTAGGCATAACCTTGGGGTGATCCTTGATCGACCATGAGATTTCCTGATCTGACCACTGCATGTATTTTGGTACTGCCGGCATCACCGCGTTCACTTCCATGGAACGGCGATGTAGGCTCGCTCGTCTATCGGCTCGATGACGAACACGACAAAGCACACGTCCGGGTCCTCATAAACATTCCGGCCCAAAGGTGCCGGTGGAGGCGGTTGGCCGTGGCCCTCTCCCACCCGATTGACTTGCCGATACCGTCTGCTCGTTTGGCTGAGGCTGTACCGGTAAAGCATTTGCTCCGGTAAGCGGTGGTGGTGGTGGTAGTTGTTGCTGGCGCAGCATATCTTGTGGTGGTGGCAACATTGTGGTGCACCCTTGTGCTTGCGCATCTTTTACCGCCCCCTTTTGCATCAAGTACTTGGTCCAGGTACAATCTTTTGTCAGGTGGTTTGACGGATGAGCCGGATTCGGCGTGTGCCACCGGCAAGGTTGATCCATGGCGGCTTCCATGGTGTATTTCGCGGGTTCTTGCCAATTCTTTTTCTCGGCCCCGTGGTTTCTTTTCGACCCATTGTTTCTTAGGACCCGCCCATGGCTGCGATCCGGTTCTCCGCCTCCGGCTGCCGCTGGCATCAGAGTTTTCTTGCACAGCAGCAACTTGCTGCGGACCGTACCTTCGGTCCGGGAAATCTTCCCTCCTTTTGTTGCTCCGGTTGTCCCGGTATTGTTCCTGGCGCTGCTGAGGCGGGTTTGATTGTTCAGGCTCAGCTTGCACCGCCGGTTGCATTGGGTCTCCCAACGCATAG
The DNA here is from genome assembly GCF_022539505.1 of Lolium rigidum. NCBI lineage: Eukaryota > Viridiplantae > Streptophyta > Magnoliopsida > Poales > Poaceae > Lolium > Lolium rigidum. Next base: position 184,505,710 of record NC_061512.1, on the reverse strand, counting down.
TTATCCGCCACACGTATCATCTCCGCCAAAGTTGTTGGCATGTTTCGCTGCAGCTTTTGCCACAAAGGCGAATCTCGCCGGCATCCCCGGCTAAACCATGCAATGGCTTGTGCTTCTATCACTCCTTCACAAGAGTTTCTAGTGGAGTTCCACCGGGTCGGGTAATCCCGGTCCTGTTTCTGGGGCGCTGCACGCACAAGGCGAGCTGCTAAGGCCTGTTTGGCCTTCGGTAGGTGCTGCTGAAGTTGCTCACAAAAGCTTCCTCAAAGTCCAACCAACCGTTTGTGCTTCCTGCCGGCAAGTTGTTCGACCTGATTCTTGCCGGTCCTACCGAAACGTTGGCACGATTCTCACGGCCCAACGCCGGTTTCCTCCTCCGGCTACACAACCTCCGCCGCCAGCCGACGTATACCGCGGTCACATAATCCGCGAGCCGCTCTTCCGGCTTAGTGGTGCCATCGTATGTTTTGGTGTCACGGGGCAACCGAAAGTTGCGTACCGGTGGCTGTTCTTTCATGATCCTTGGGCCAAAACACTTGGGACCCGGAGGACCTTCTCGCCTCTATCATTTCGGACAGGTACACTCGTCCGCACGGTGCCTCGCATCCCGTTCTGGCAGGTGTCTTTCTCCCACGCGCTCTCCCAAAGGGTTCGGTAAGCGGTGAGTCTTGTCGAGTCAGCTTCATCGTAACGTTCCGGTACCGCGGCCCTTGCCTGCCGGTACCTTGGTGGAGGCATCTCCTCATCATCATACGCTGCCCTTGCAGCTGGATAGTTTTGCCCGGTTTCATATCTACCGGCATGATTGTTTCCGGCATAGCCTCCTTTGGCGTAGCCTCGATCTGCCCCTTGGCTTTTTCTACCGGCATCGTGTTGCCCGGCTTGTTGTTTTCCGGCAAGAACCGGATTAAGGATGGCAATGGAGCGGGTTTGGACGGATATACCAAAACCAAATCCATGTCCAAATCCATCATCCTCGCTCTGCCCCGCCCACGAAAGTATCCATGGGCATGGATGTCGCTCCAAATCCAGATCCACCGGATATCCGGATATCCATGGATATCCATATGCTTACGCACTATGTACATGAAAATTTTAGCAGCATTTCGACAATATTTTCGTTGCATTTCAGCAATAATTATGTAGGCAATGAATAAGTGGAGGAGAAAGGACGACGGGATGAGAGCAAGCCCACTGCATGCCCGTGCGTCTCCTAGGAGAAGGAGAGCCGGACTGCCGGAGAGGTGGACAGGATGGCCGCCGGCCAAGCCCTCTCTCAAAGAATGCGAGGGAGTTAGAGGGGGAGGCCATGAAAGAAGTGGTAATCAGTGGTTACATGTTATACTTACTAATTTTGGCCTCAAGGTAGGGGCGGCTAGGCCTAGGTGAAATCCCATGTCTCACTGGAATATGGGACCCACATGTCAGCCGGATATCTATTGGATATCCATGGGGCAAAACCTCGACCCATGCCCACCCCATGAGTTATCGGATATCCGCCCCATGAAATCCGTGGGCATAATCAGCCCTCCATACCCGTGCCCATTGGGTCGGATATCCGTGGATACCCAGATCCGTGGATAAAATTGCCATCCTTAAACCGGATCGTACACAGTCATCTGCTGTGCGTTCATTTCTTTTTCTCTCCTTCTGTCCGGATGGGGGGACGAGGCCTGCCCATGGGACTTGCTTCCGGCATTCTTTGTTGAACGCGCGGATTTTGAGGCCACAGCCTTGTTCAGCTTAGCCACTGCTCGGCATTTTGTCGCTCGATAGTTTCCAGGCAGCTCTCTAACACGCTCTTGTCTGTTTTACCAAAGCATCTCCGGAAAGCGATTCACACGGCTCTCACCGCAGCCTTAGCAGCTTTTATGGTTTTATCCGAGCTACTCGTACTTAGGTTTCTCTACGATGCTAACGGATGCGAGGTACTTTTACCTAGCAAGAATTTCCTTACGCAAATCCCGATCTAGATTGCGAGCTTTAAGCCGGTTCTCCGGTATCCTAGCAGCATGAGCGCTAACGAAGCAAAGCCATGGGCAGCGTTGTACTCACGTAGGGTTAGGTTCAGCTCGCGCTGCGCCCGGACGATGTCGGCGCCGTTCGCGAGCAGCTTCTCGGCGCTGTGCCTCCAGGCTCCGCCCGAGCCGGCCGCCGGGTCGATGTTCTGCGCGATGGGCGTTGCCAGCACGTTCATCGCCGCTTGGAGTGGTGTTGCCGGTGGTGCGGAAGATGCTCCCGCAGCGCCAGCGTCGCGCTCCAGCGGTGGCTTGGCCGCACGGTTCGAAGCCGCACGACCAGCACCTTCATCCACAGCTTCCTTGCCCGCGCCGGCCACGCCAGCCATCATCACCTCGACGCTGCCGGCGGCGCGGCCAGCAACAGAGCCACCTTGGCGGGTCCGGTGCCACCAGCACCGGCGAGAGGCGCCAGCGCACGGGGACGGTGCCGAAGCAGACGCGGTGGCTCGCCGAACTCGATGATGCGGCCGTTCTTGGGGAAGATGCCGCCGTTGGCGAAGCAGCCCGCGTTGTCGTTGATGAAGTCCATGGAGTAGAAGCGCTGGACGAGCGCAGACACTGTTCGCTCGCCGCCGACCTCGAGGATGCCCGCCCGAATATGAACTCCAAGCAAGCGCCACTTCATGCCCCACGGTGGGCGCCAACCGTCGTCGTGGGGAATGCACGGATGCCATAGGATGGCTTAAGTTGGGGCCGAATGGACGCTAGAGGATTCGGGGGAGGGTTTGTGATTAGATGGGATGAACTTCCGGATGGTTTCCTCAAGAACTTACCCAAGGCTAGAGGTTGAAGAAGAAAGACATAAGGAAGAACTCGCTCTAGATCATCTTCTTTATTGATCTCCACAGATTACAAGTTTCTCAGTACATGTGTCCGTGCCCGTGAAGAGGGCTGCCCCCTCTCCTTATATAGGGGAGAGGGTGGCTTACAGGGCAAGAAACCCTAATGGCATCTTTGACTAGACAAACTACTTTACAAAGCTACTTTAATCATAGATGACACCGGGGTCTTCTTTAATCGTGGATGCCGACGTCCTCCGGCTTCTTTCATCGTCATCCTCCTGTTTATCGTCAGCCCTTCGTTTAAAGCTACTTTGCTTAGCTCATCTTTGTCTTCTATCTCTGGAGAGAATCTTTGACCAGTCCTGCCGACTTGCTCTTCTTTCCGGTAGCCCGGTGTCTTCTTTACCCGGTTCCGGCATACCCCTCTTGGGGATACCGGCTTAGGTTTACTTAGCCAAATTCTTATCTTTGCGCTCCGTTACGAACATTAAACCGGTATCTTGATGGCTCAAACCATCCGGTTTGGCATGCCTTTGGCATACCGGGGGTCATCCCCCCAACATTTTTCCCACTGCTAGTGTTTGTTGCATCAATGCGGACACCACTGTTTTGGTTGGTGCTCTTTTTATCTTGGGCGAACGTGTAGAAGGTATTTCCATTTATCTCGTACCCCTGGAAAGTCACTATAGTCGAAGATGGTGACCCGGCCAACATGTACAACTGATCTACAATATCGTTGTTATTAATGAGATGTTCTCGGAGCCAACCGCCGAATGTCTGCATATGTTTATGCGTAATCCGAGTCTTCGACCGCCTCGGATGTTCGGAGCGTACAATATTCTTGTGATCGAGTGATATACGGGGCCACCAAGGTGGAACTTTGTAGAACTCGTGTAGTGTGCTTGAGTGAAAGAAATGCCGTCCCTACATATCATTGATTTCCTTCCTAGCGTGCCTTTTCCACTTAGTCGCCCCTCATGTCGCGATTCAGGGAACACCAATCGACTTAAGGTCAGGAATAAAGTCAACACAGAACTCGATGACCTCCTCTGTTCCATAGCCCTTGGAGATGCTTCCTTCTGGCCTAGCACGATTATGAACATATTTCTTCAAGACCCCCATGAACCTCTCGAAGGGGAACATATTGTGTAGAAAGACAGGACCGAGGATGGCAATCTCGGTGAACCAGAAGATGTGTCATAATATTGAAGAAATATGGTGGAAACACCAACTCAAAGCTAACAAGACATTGCACCACATCCTTCTGTAACCTTGGAAGACTAGCTGGATCGATTACCTTCTGAGATATCGCATTAAGGAATGCACATAGCTTCACAATGGGTATTCGAACATTTTTCTGCAGAAGCTCCCTCGGTCAACCGAAGCAACTCGCGTCATAATAATGTGGCAGCCATGCGACTTCAGGTTTTGGAATTTTTTCTCCGCCATATTTATAATTCCCTTTATATTTTATGAGAATCCGGACGGCACCTTGATACCGTAAAGGACTTCAAAAAAGATATCCTTCTCTGCTTTGGTAAGAGCGTAGTCCGGCGGGACTTAAGCGACTCCCGTATCCTTGTAATTCTGTTCTTGCTTGTCTTTTGGGACTTTCATACGATACTGGTCCTCCCGTGCTTCTGGTGTATCTTTTGTCTTCCCATACACGCCTAAGAAGCCTAGCAGGTTCACGCAAAGATTCTTCGTCACGTGCATCACGTCGATTGAAGAGCGGACCTCTAGGACTTTCCAATAGGGTAGATCCCAAAATATAGATTTCTTCTTCCACATGGGTGCGTGTCCGGTAACGACGTCATTCGGAACAGATTGACCGCCAGGACCCTTTCCAAAGATTACTTTTATGTCCTTGACCATATCACCCGGCGATCTGCCTCACCTCCGAAATGATTGCCTTTCTTTCTGACGGGGTGCCTCTTTGGAAGAAATCGACGATGCCCCAGGTACACAACCTTCTTACATTTATGCAAATAGGCACCTTCGGTCTCATCTAAACAGTGCGTGCATGCATTGTATCCCTTGTTTGTCCGTCCCGAAAGGTTACTAAGAGCGAGGCCAATCATTGATGGTCACGAAAAGCAACGCTCGTAGGTTAAATGACTCATGTTTGTACTCATCCCATGCATGTACACCTGGTTTGCTCCACAACCGTAAGAGTTCTTCAAATAATGGCTGTAGGTACACATCAATGTCGTTGCCGGGTTGCTTTGGGCCTTGGATGAGCACTGGCATCATAATGAACTTCCGCTTCATGCACAACCAAGGCGGAAGGTTATAGATACATAGAGTTACAGGCCAAGTGCTATGACTGCAGCTCTGCTCCCCAAAAGGATTCATTCCATCTGTACTTAGGCCAAACCTTAAGTTCCTCGCGTCATCTCGCAAAATCCGGGAACTCTCTATCGATTGTCCTCCACCGCGACCCATCGGCGGGGTGTCTCAAGCATCTCGTCTTTCTTACGGTCTTCTTTGTGCCATCGCAACAACCTGGCATGCTCTTTATTTCTGAACAGGCGTTTCAACCGTGGTATTATAGGAGCATACCACATAACCTTCGCATGAACCCTCTTCCTACCAGGGTCATCTCGCCTGATCTTATACCGAAGTGCAGTGCATACCGGACATTTTTCCAAATTTTCATACTCGGCGCGGTAGAGGATGCAGTCATTAATGCATGCATGTATCTTCAGCATCTCTAATCCTAGAGGGCGAGAGAACCTTCTTTGCTTCGTACGTACCGTCGAGCAATTCGTTATTCTTTGGAAACCTCCTCTTCATTATTTTCAGTAACTTCTCAAATGGCTTGTCACATATACCAGCCTCTCGCCTTCCATTGCAAGCAACTCCAGGGTGGCACCGAGCTTTGTGTTGCCATCTTCGCGATTTGGGTATAACTTCTTTTGTGATCATCTAACATGCCCTTTAACTTTCGCTTCTCGTTTTCTGTTTCGCATCTCTCGTGTGCATCGGCGATTGCCCGACGAAGATCATCATCAACGGGCTCATCTGATGCCTCTTCATCTTGATCACCTCCTCCTGCATCTTCATCTTCATCATGCCCTGTTGCAGTATCACCGTAGTTAGGGTACATATCATCATCCTCTTCTTCTTCTTCTTCTTCTTCGTCGTCTTCCATCATAACCCCTCTTTCTCCATGCTTGGTCCAACAATTATAGCTGGGCATGAAACCTTTCCAAAGCAGGTGGGAGTGAATGACTTGCCATTCAGGGTATTGCTTCAAATTATGGCTATCAACACATGGACAACACATAAAACCATCCGCATGTGGGTTTTCCTGAGCCACACGGATAAATTCTTCCAGGCCCGATCTGAACTCGGGTAGACGTCGGTCAACGTACATCCATTGCCGCCGGTTCATCTACATCAAATTAAGTTTATCAATAAACTATTACAAAACATCATAATATTTATAAATAGTGGAAATTAGCACCGTACAAATGAAAGGGTAAAGTTGTTGCTTAACCTTAATCGAGGAGGAAAAAAAGAGGAGAAACCTTAAGTGTCGCTCCGGCACCTCATCTCATTTTTGTTGTGTGTAAAAATCAAGCGGCATCACTCTCTCAGATATTTCATCGAGCACCTTATGTGCATGCCAAAGAGAAGCAAGTTAGCACTCAACACACACACCTTCTCCTAGCAAAAATGAAGTGAGTGGTGTGTGTGTTGGCTGGGTAGCTGAGCTGAAATAGGGTCGGGGACCTTAGCACTCGGTTCGTGTTACGAACCGGTGCAAATGAGTTATCTTTTGCACCGGTTCGTAACACGAACCGGTGCTAAAGGTCCCTCAGCCGACACTGCTGCACGACGAACCTTTAGCACCGGTTTGTGTTACGAACCGGTGCAAAAGATAGCTCATTTGCACCGGTTCGTAACACGAACAGGTGTAAAAGGTCCCTAGGCCTGCTGCGCCCCACGAACCGGTGCTAATGATCCCTTTTAGCACCGGTTCGTGCCAAATCCGGTGCAAAAGCCATCTGAAGTAAAAAAACCAAAGCCCTTGTTTCTACTAGTGCTGGGTTGCACGCGCGAGTACGCGTCTCTACGGAGGGGTCCAAACGTGGCCAACCACGATCGCTACACTCGACTAGTGCAACGACAGCATACTCTACTTGTTGAACGAATACGGACATACTGCCACGTACTCCGTACAAATATGTGGCATGGCATCGCAGCTATCTCCCCACGCTAGGGCTACCGCCAAAGAAACACACACCCGCACCCGGCACCCCAACTTTTGACCATTCGTCGGGACCGCCCCTACGGTCGACGGCACCACGCAGTCAGTATTCGGTCCAAAATTCCAGCAGATTCAGTGCAGGCAAGTTTAGATGATCTCTTTCTTAGCTCTCACACTAACAATTTCTTAGGGCAACTCTATGCATTTTCTAGACTAAATTTAGGCTGAGAATGCGACAGTCGCAAGTCGACGACCCTCGGGCGCAGAAATTCCTTGAAGAAAGGGACCGTCTACTCCTACCACTGACCACCGCCACTGCTCTAGACGGCAATCCATGGACAACGCCAGTGCCGCGACACTACCGAAGCTGAAGAAGGAACTCACACTGGAGCAGAGAGGCGGCTAGGAAAAGCCGGGAGAAAGAGAGGATATCAAGAACTACCTTGATGTAAAGAAGCTCAAAATTGACGAGACACCCTAATGGCAGTACGGATGCACACAACCAAAAAAGAAAAAAAAGTAACTAAGAAAAAAAAAAGTCCTGCTACGGTATTCTGGCACTGACAACAACAATACAACTACCACCAAGACAACATTTGAACTCTAGACTCTTCAAAACTCTTCAAAAGCGACACCTTCAAGAAGGGAACATAGCACAAGCACCGTCATCGCCTGATAAAATATCTTAGGTTTTCACCCTGAAGATAGTCCTCGCTCTCAAAACAATGCCTTTAACAAGGTCATTGCCAGACATAACCCATTAAGGCCAAACCTTGGATTTTCACCCTGAAAGGTAGGACTGTGAACTTCACCTGTGTTGCGGCCCCCGCTTCTATATTGTTGTTGCGAAACCTAGAACACCAAGCAAGTCCCTCGATAGCGCAGAGACTCGAAACTCCATTGGTAGTCGTCCAACCCAACCTTCATGATATTCTCCGCCTCTTTATCTTCACCATGGATCAAAATGTCACTTGATGGTAACACAGAGTATAGCTTCGCGCCGCTCCCTCCAGACCCAAACGTTGGGAATAAAAACATGGGTGTGCACGACCGAATACCACCCGATCCAGCGAACTCCAGGTATAAATGCACTGGTACATCCGCCGATGGAGCCTTCCGGAACACACCACTCCGACCAGATGAAGACGAACCGGCCACATGGAGGTCTCCATCTTCGCACAAGAAGACCACCACCTTTATTCTCCGCAGCAGACAAGCAAGCCCCCACGCCGTCATCCGTTGGCCAACGACGACGATGGAGGACTCGGTGGACGGCGGCCGCCGCTACCACACCATCCTCGCCCCGCAAGATCGCCGCGCCCTCCTCGCGCTGCCAGCTGAAGCCGGCGATGGATCTAGGCGGACACTATGGATCCAACAGCCGCCGCCACCATCCATTGCCCGCGAGGCCGTGGAGGGAGAAGCTACAGCCGCTCATCCAGGGTCTCCGCCCTGAACGCCATGCGCGTCGAATCCAGCAGCCGCCGCCCCAGCCGCCATTGCGGGTCGCCGCCACCACCAACCCCCCGAGCACGTTTGGCGCCGGGGCCCGCCACCGCCGTGGTTGGCGCTGATGGCAGCGGTGGAGGGGGAGAGACCACAGGAGGGGGGCTGGAGGCGCTAGGGTTGGGTCCCCTGGCATCGCCCTAGGGAGCGACGCGAGAGGCGAGATTATTAGATTATAATGTTTGCCCTTTAAAATTGGGAGAATTTCACTTTCCAGCCTCTGCACCAACTAGGGATGCACACAGTCATAGGCATGAGTACTAAGATTTTTAATCTTAAAGATTAAAGCGTAGTCCTCAAGATAAATTGCGTGAGTACCCGGTCTAGCCTAGGCCTCAAGTATAAATAGGAACATAAATTAGCGACCGTAAGGATTTCAACTCGGATGTTGGATTTATACATCCACTCCCCCAACCAGTTGAGCTAGTCTCACTTCCCCACGGGACTAATACCTAGTCAAGAGACAATGAAGTTCTCTACCTCTGTTCCATTCTATAAGATGCCTTGCTATGCTACTTTAGCATTCCGTCTTATATCGTGGAACGGATTTAATAGAGCTCAAGCTACCCACATAGGAAATCCAGATCATGACGACCGACTTCAGACCCCCAATGAGAAGGGCTTGGTTCGAGAGGAAGAAAAAATAATCCATGATCGAGATGAGTGATCACTCACACCATATTGTCTGTTTGTATGGATTATGTGTTATTTGCCATTCTGTTAATATTATGTTGTATGCCGATGCAGCTTACTTGAATCAGCAAGTAGGGTAATTAATTTTCTACCATTTCTTTTCGTAAAAATAGTTAAAGTTTGGAAAATGGTGAAAATGAGAAAAGGGGACATGCCTAGACCAAATGAAACGGGCTAACATGGGCTGTTTGCCTGTCCGCGGCGCCCCCAAACGGATCGAAATAGACGCATTTTGTGCCGAAAATGAGTCGCCGCATTAGAGTTGCCCTTAGTTTAGACGATATTGGGAACATGGATGGTCGTGAAATTTTGGGGGAGTGGGGCGAAACAAAACTCGGGGCCCTTAAGGTAGACATTACAACAATAATAATGAATATACACATAAAAAAATTATGTTGTCAATGACATTTAAATGCATTAAAAAGCGTTAGCGTATCAAATAATTTATAGTAGATATTACCTTCAAATTTTCTTCTAGCATTCCTTGATGCAAAGTCACTTATGACAGGGTCAATGTCAATGTGATCCAATCATTTCTTCTCAATGCATAATGTTGCCACACCATTTATCCTATGTTGGTTTGGGATCCGATCTACTCATCTCCATATGTCTTTGGTACTCCATGAAGAAATGATGCAAAAGGTATGTGCCCCATGCATGGACACGTACAGATACAGCTGCGATTGCAGTATGTGAGTGTGAGTACTGGTCTTTCCCCCTCCTGGCTTTCGGGTTCGCACGGACATGGGATTCCAAAGTTGCCTGAAAAATCGTGGCTTTTGCCCAGGAGGAGGAAAGCTCGACGTTGAATCAAGTAAAGAAGTGTGGCGAAAGCTGGATCTCCTTCTTGCAGCTGTACCATCACGTTAGATTCATCAGGTTTTCTTTTTATACAACAAAAAATGGCACCAGATTCAGTTCTTCTCCTCCGGCGCCATCGTGCCCGTCCGATAAAAGAAATCTAAGGCGATAACCATGTACCTTGACTGTCAAACAAATTTCCTCCCAAAGTAGGTAAAACCTCAAAGTTGCTTTCTCTCTTTTGAAAAGATGGTATTTTTTCTCTCAGACGCCTAGAAAGACTTCCCAAGATCTAACCCTGTCAAAATCCATCTGTAAAATTGCAACTATTTTCAGGGTATCTCCCATTCAACCTCTTGAGATCTGACTTTCTCCATCGTGTCATTCAGGAAAGAACAAACATAGAGGTAGTCCTACAAATGACTCGGTGCACCAGCCCAACCACAAGACCAGATTTGCAAGAAAATCGAGATCTATGGTGGGGTTGCCATGGTCATGGCCTCATTTGTACATTAGGGGCAAAGGCAAGGATGGCATGGCCTGGCCTAGCCTGCCACAGATCGAGGATGGCATGCTTGGCTCCATGACACGGTCATATGAGTTCATTGTCATGGTCGTATGACTTTGCAAATTACTTGTGGCTAACCCTCTTCCAGAAACGTTGAAAAGGGACGGATAGAAAAGTATGTGACGAACTGTCTCTGATAATGGGCGCGGAACTGTCTCTGATAATGGGCGCCTCCAATGATTCCTGAAAGCCACTACTATTGACCACTTATTATAAACACTTGAGCAGTCATGATGGGGATTACTATATTGTATGCTCCTCCTAAGTGGCACGGCAAAGATATATTACATACATAGAGTGAGTGGTACCCTGCACAACAACCTTGTGGATATATATAGTACTATGTTCAGATTAGTTCAAATTGCAGCTGCAAGTCTCTAAGCAGATTAGTGTATGTTATTAACTATCAATAAGATGGCTATTAGTGCATTCTAGTGTTAAAATGATTGGATAGTTCTTTTCGGGTATAAAATGGATGTAAAGTTTGAGTCACTCCTTCCTTGCAATGCATGCGCCTCTACTTCCTACAGTGCTTTAAGCATGTCATAGGAGCAACCTAACCTACTAAATATAATTGCCTTTCTACAACCTTGTGATGTTGTATATGTAACTTGCTTGACATATTGGGTACATTAGGAAGACAATTCAAACTTTCAAAGGATCATGCCCTTGCTTTCTGGGGGCACTATCAGACTTTCAGCTGCGGAACGAGACTGGCAATAGTGCAATACACAGCTCAGAAGGAAGGGCACCAACTATGTATAACCTCTGACTGAAAAACAAGAGAAAGGCAGAAACACATAGCTGGCTATATTATGGCTGCAAACACAACTCATACTCCTTCAAGATAATTTATATTGCAACATCTTTTATTGATCATGATGGAAAAAAGTTCAAGTGATAACAAATAGCAAGGGCCCCCAAGGGCCTCATGCTTGGACACTGTTAGCCTGGAGATGGACAAATATTTCACTCCAGAGCATCACACTAGGGCATGCATGTGCCTCCCAGTACACCATGCCTCCTCTTTCCTCTCTCTCTCTCTCTCTCTCTCTCTCTCTCTCTCTTCAGTAACAATCAGCAAAATACAAACAAACCACTCGGAAACAAACAAACAAACAATTTTCTCCCTCATGAATATGCACAGAGAGCTTGCCAGGGAGAAGGCCTACTACACCTTGGCTGTAGCTCTGACCATTCCTCCTTGACCACCTTCATTTCACCCCCATCTCCATGCAATGCTATGCAAACATGCTGTGCATTGGTGCCATCCTTTTACTTTTCTTCTCGGCTACTACCAGCCATTGCTTCTCCCTCTCACTATCTAATCAATGTATCCTCTGCAATTCTGCATTGGGGTGAAGACCCACAGGCTGTAAGCACAGAAAAACACACATGTCTCCATGTTTCACTCTCTTTCTCTGATATTTCTCACATCCTTCACAGACTGGCAGTGCAGAGGCTGCCATGATGGCATAGATCAACAGGCCGGGCCAAGCAAGGAGAGCCCCCACCAAGGTGTAAAAAGAAAGAGCCCCAAAAGAAGAGAACAAATGGGAAAAAGAATCACAACAACGCAACAAAAGGAAGAGATCAAACCCTATTAATCTGACAAAAAAAAGACCCAGGTAAACTGATGTTATCTACTTGCACTCTTTTCATGTGACTGGTGGAGGTGACCTCTTCCTCCTCTTGGGTGGGGGAGGGGTGGTGCAGGAGGAGGAATTAGAGGACAGAACCTCATCTGAGCATAGGTTAACTGGTACTGAAGCTGCTGTGGCTGCTCTCTTGCCACTCACCAGCTGCTGCATTAGTTTGTAGCAGCTTCTGACCCCTTCCTGTAAAAAAAAAGATAACATATTACAGAACTTGCTTACATTTCATAACTTGTCAAACTTTCAGTGGTTACAAGGTGATCTTACCTCTGCTAGGCCAATGCACCAATTGGCTGCCAGCCTAGGGTTGACCAATGCGAAGGATGGCATCTCACCGGTGGCGCATAGCACCGCAGCAGCAGCCATTGACGACGGGCAGTGATCTAAGAACTCGATGTCTGATCCATTGCATTTTGCAGGATTACGTTAGTACCGTTGCGCGATAACATGCATATTCAACCAACAAACATTTTTAGTATACCATGCATTGCAGCTAAAATCATTTGTGTGGCTCGGCCGATCAGATATCGCGTGTTCTTCCCTCTCGGATCAACTTTGCAAACGAAGAAGTCGATGAACATGAAAGGTGTGACCGACCGGAGCCTCCAATTGAGTGCTGTCAGAACAAGAAGCTCCATTCGAAGGATCGTACGCGGCTCGAAGATATATCTTGTGCTCTCTATCTGTCAATGTACAATGCATGATTCATATTATAACTCTGATGACAGTATTTCATCTACAGCTTATCAACTCATAAAGTTTAGTATCAGAAGAAGAAAAAAAACTAATTTTGAATTAAGTGTTGATGTAATTACTTGTAGGTCTAGGAGGGAAGGCACAAGGGTCTCTTCCATCTTGGCAGCCAAGGAGAGGCAGGTCACAGCTAGCAGCTGCATTGCCCAACCATCCTCCTGCTGCATTGAGGGGAAAGAACACAAACACAGCAATTAATACCTGAAGCAAGGATCCCCAAAGCAAGGACACATAAGGTACTAGTATGTCTAGGATCTTGTAGCACTCCACCACCATCCTACATATCTCATGTTCTTTTATGAGCAAGATAAGCAACCCATCTTTAAATTCCTGAAATAAAGAGTATGGATCTGGCTACCTAAGTACAGTACCGCGCATGAAGATTTGACTAAGATCTTCCCTCATAAATAGTTGGAATCTCTAAATAGTTTGTTTTTTTAAGGCAGAGTAGATGCATACATTGATCATTCCATATATGTACTGAAGGACAAATTACAGTGGACCCGAATAGTAATCACTGTTACATCTAGCATTCTGGCAGGAACATGTATCAAGTCTTGAAGATCAAAATCTGTGTGACATCATAATATTGGCCCAAGTTAAGGTTGGTGAGATATTCAGTCACATCAGCATTTGGATAATTAAGCTAGCCTACCATCATCTAGTATCACTTGGAACAACTATAATCCTTTAAAAATCCATGGAGTGACGCCAGCATGCCATGCCTACTCTACTAACACAGCATTCACAAAGCAACAAGAAAGTCAGAAAAAACAATGCTGCCCATTTCAACCACGGCAGGTGGTGCATATGACAAGGTGCAGGGATATATACTTTGCAGCAGTTTACAGCTAGCTTGCAGCTTGTTCTTTTACTCTGACCTCCTGATAAGTATACTATTATCACCACCACCATGCATGCACAGTCACTGAGTAGATAGATACCTCACGCTAGACACTCCAAACACTATCCCAAACGGCATAGGCCATGTAGTTAATAACAATGTGGAGCACAAGGGCAAAGCACAATGATAAGGTCTGTTTTCCACAATAAAGCTTAAGCTTGCACTAAAGCATGCTGCAAAGCCAAAAGACCCTTCTGTCTTTAGTGCATAAACAAATCCCACACACACACCCTTCATTCCATATAAGGGTAAGACGGTAATTAGCCAGCTAATTGGACTGATGAGTTAGCAGACTGCACACCAACTTCCAAAACTTTTCTTTTTATACAGACCAGCATCAGCAGAGCACTAGACAACATACCGAAAAATACAGAGCACGAACTAGTTATCTGCCACGCTTGGCATGGTGCTCAGCATTACAACATGTATGGGTATGGGTATGGCTGACACGGCGATATGTGGACTGTGTACGAATGGTGACATGTCAGGACGGCGACGAGCTTACCGGCAGCCGGTGGAGGGAGAGGAACCGGTCCATGTAGTTCACGGCGAGGTAGGCCGTCAAGGGCAGGAAGCCGTAGTATTCTTGCACCTGAAGAAGACAGATTCAGATAACTAGCTATATGGAATGAGATGGATATGTGGCATGCTAATTCATACATTTGCAGATATTAGAACAGTTATTTCTACATGATAAAATGTTATAAAAAAATACGTGTACATGACAAAGCTTAATTTCTGATTTTTTAAAGTGGGGCTTAATTTCAGAAAAATACACAACACAAGCATGCCTCATCCAATCCAAGAAGTTTATCAACGCAGTATGTGCTTTGTGTGTGTCACCTTGAGAATCCACGCAACAGAGTCCGCCCGGGCAGTGGGGTCGATGCACCTTGACCGGAGCCGGTCAGGGTAGTCTGACCGGGGCGAGTAGTCGGCCTCGCCCCCGATGAGCTCGGCGACGAAGGACGCCGCAGCCGACTCCTCATCCTCGGCGCGGGAGCACCATTCATCGTCGGTCGCGGTGGTGCAGGTGCTGGCCGCAACGTCGGCAAAGAAGAAGGCACCGCCGGCGTCCTCGGCGCAGAGGAGGTAGGACGCGTCGTCTCCCGGCATAGCCGGCCGGTGGGGCCGTCACTGAGCAGCAGCCATTGCCGTTGAGTGGGCGGCGTAGTGGTGGAGCAGAGGCGATGTGGTAGTGGAGGTGAGATGGTAGAGAAGAGTAGCTGATAGTGTGAGCGATAGATGTGTGGGAGCACAAGGGGATATATAATACGAGAGGCTAGCCACTGTGAGTGCAAGTGCTTACGACTTACGAGTGTGTATGTATGAGCTCTTATATCTCCGCGTACTTATATTGAAGTACAAAGAGAAGAAAGTGTATTCAGGACTGATAAGAGCATGTCTAACAGACCCATAAAAGACCCAACCCCGTAAAATAACCGCCGATATACGGGGTATGACTCTACCCGACCGTCTAGCAGACCCCGTAAAACAGGCCCACGCGTCGATTTTTTACAGTTTTGGCTACGGGGTGGCTTTTTGCCCCTTACTTGTACGGGGCGGGAGGCCGAATATAGGGCCAAACCCTCACTCATGGCGCGCTGAATTTTCAGAAATTGCAACTGCTTCCGCGCGACGGCTGTTGGAGCTCGTCGGTGCCTCGCGACCCCGTCGTCCATGTCCCACCACCACTCCGGCGTGGCGGCGGCAGTCACGCTCCCGGCGTCGTACCTGCTGCTGCGGCAGCAGCGCGCGCTCCCCCGCGGATGCCAGCTGCCGGCTCGGTTCGCCGGTGAATTCGCGCCATGGGTGCCAGCGGCAGGTTGGTCGGGTTGAGGACGACCTGCAGGTCCTCCTCCACGAGGTTGGGGAGGCTCAGCAGCGGGTGGGCGCGCGGAGCGGCGGGCGCCCCGTCCGGCGGCGCCGCGGCCATGGCAGTGGAGGCGGACGAGGTGGAGCTCGACGCGGAGCAGGTCAGGGAGGGCGGGGGCGGGTCAGGGACGGGCGGGGGCGCGGCGTGCTAGGGACGGGCGGGGGCGCGACAGGTCAGGGAGGGGCGGGGCGCGGTAGGTCAGGGGAGGGGCGGGGGCGCGTCAGGGAGGGACAGGGGCGCGTCAGGGAGGAGAGGAGGAAGAAGGAGAGGAGGAAGAAAGAGGGGGAAAAATTGATTTGGCATATTCTCGGAATATGCTCTTTTACAGTTTAGGGATACGGGGTCTGCTAGCTCGGATGAGTTTTCGGCCGATTAAAATCGAATACAGGGCCCTCTACTCGTGTTATACGGGGCAGAAATTTAGGGGATCCGTTAGACATGCTCTAAGAAGGAAATGATTGGTAAAAGTAAGCGATCCACGTCACTGCGTACAACGCAAGTGTTTCAAATGAATTTTAAAGGAAATGCACTTCCTACAAAAAAAACTTATGCAAGATTAATTGTGAAACAAATCACTTTCATTCTTGATTTTTTTATACAACCCTTTTAACCCGAGATGTATACATCCACAATTTTGTTGTAGGACAGTGGAGACATTGATGTATTATTGTAGTTCCCTCCTTTGGGGGATGTTCGTCTCTGGTGAAGAGGTGTAGCAACACAATGCTCAGCAAACCTTATTCTTCATGTGCCCTTGCACAATTCAAGGTGAGAGCATCTTCACCGGCGCGTCCAATAGCGGTCCCGATAGCGTTTTGGGGATCGGCGTGGTTTTTAGGCTCGCACCGGTGCGCCCTAAAAGATGTCTGCTAGTTTTCGAACATAATAGAATCGCCGGCATCCTCGTGCCGCCTCTTCGCGTAGGACGCGAATCGGGCGCGCCGGTGCCTCGCGGCACATTTGAAAACGAGTGTGGGCTCCTCCTGGCAACCAGACACACCGCTTTCCCCACATCCTACCCACGCCCGAGCCGACTCCCACCCCTCTAGATCGCCACCATTGTCGTCGACGTCGCGCCCCTGCTTGCAATAGACACCGCCGTCTCTCCAGGAACCGTCGTCCATCGACACGGCCGCTACCCCCTCGACCGACGGCTGTTGTTTCACCCGGAACAAAGCTCGACGCCACCGCGGCACAACCGTGTAATACCCAGGATTAGAGACGATCGAGGGGTAGAATTTAGAAAGGGATGTGCATTGCATCGTAAAATCTGGGGAAATTTCGCGCTTTATTGAAAAATTGCATCTTAGGGGGACAAGTTTCTCTCTCGACACCAAATAGGGTTAGGGTTTCAAGAGTGCGATAAATTTGGACCTATCTAATCATCACTTAGGGTTTTTGAGAAAAGAGGGGAACAATTCCCTTTTCAACTTAAGTTGCATGATTGAATTCAAACAAGTTATGTTGAATTTCAAATTCAAACATTAATTAAGTAAATTATAATTCAAATAATGGATAATTCATAAACAATTAAGTAAATCAAGAATAAAAAATAATAGAACATATATTTAAAGCTCATTAGGGAAAACTTGAGCTTTATTGATTTAACACAGATGATACATTGTCATTACATTATCCAATTTAATTATAAATATTACAACACATTACACAAATGAATAAATGAAAAAGGAAAATAAAAGAATACAATTAATTACAGAATTCTAAACTAAACAAATTAATCTTAAAGGATTGCTTGATCAACACTTGATTTATCTTCTTTTGATCATCCAATTCATCCCTGCAAACAAATACAACACAAAGAAACAAAAGTTAGGCCAAGTGGCAAAGCCACTTGGCAGATTAGTGAAAATTGTGGTGAATTGGTGGATAATACCAAGCCTGCCGAGGGAACCAGGCCAAAGTCCAAGTCCCAACCCGGGAGCATGCACAAGCAGCTCACAAGGCTAGCTGCATGCTCTCCACACATACATAGACCAGGGGAGAAGTACCAGCACAGGATGTGCTGTCGACCAAAGGAGCAAAGGAAGAGGCAGTATATAAACTTTTCACAGGCAAACCCTAGAAATCCATCGACAGAATCTCCAAGGGTAAGACAAGGATGACCACTTAGAACAGGAAGAACAACACAGCAATCCAAATCATCCAGAGCAGATCCACCAAGAACTGTTGATGTAGAGCAAGTCCAGGAGCAAGGGAACCATCACAAGCTAGCCAGGAGGAGCAGGGCAAGCTTAAAACCTCAACCAGAAGCAAATCATCTACATCAGCACATAATCTAGGAGCTGGAGTGGGGTATACACAGATGAACACGAGCAAGCATTTGTTTTGCTTATAAATAAGCATATGCATATACCTCAGAAGCCAAACGGGTTGGAATACCCTGTTTGTATCATCACTTGGCTACTAGCCATTTGGTGCAAGCAAAACATGGGATAAGCCAGCAGGAATTCATCCAAGGGAACACTGGTTGTGTTAATACAGTGACACAACCAAGGAAATCTAGCAAGGATTTGATCCTATCTAGCCAGCCAGAGTCACCTAGCACCTTATAGCTAGCTACACCATCAGACAGATAGACAAATTCTTGTCTATTTATGTTTTCAACAACAAAGGCTACTGGAGATCCAACCAGGGATCAACCAGAAAGCATATGATAGCCACAGCAAGCCACAGAGGGGGAGCTACCTTGGTCAACAACAAGATGCTGACAGGGCCACATCAAACCCACAAAAACCATCCAGTAAAGCCACTTCATCATCACCCAGGAGGATTCAGAGTGAGCTAGGGTCCCCAACCAATGGTTGGCATCCTTCTAGCTCCAATTTATCAAATAATAGGATCATTACTGACACACAGTTCACCTCATTTATCTATTTAATCAAGCAAGGCTACACAGATAAATGAGATACATAAGTAAACAGTGCACCAGGCACTTGCAAATGATCCAAAGGATCACTGCAAGCATCAGCAAGTGTTGGAGCAAGCAAGAGCATGCATCAGCACAGGCTTGAGTGTCACACAGACACAACGAGGAGCACCAGTGAGGCACAAACCATAGATCAGCAGGAAACCACCAAGCAACTGATGATCACATGATCATCAGGGCTTGACAGAGCATGCAAGTACATGCTAGAGCCAAGCCTAGCACCAATCCATGAATCAGACAAATGAAAGAACCACAATTCCTTAACAACTGCATCACAAATAATTAAATAAAGGATATGCAAATGTATCCAGTAGCACATCATCAAGGGATGGAGCTATCTAGCCAACAACCAAGCACAGTAGAGCATTTCCATGTATTATAGCTCAATGAGCAACACACCAGAGGCACTGGTTCTTGCAGAATGCAAGGATTACTCACAGTAGTCAAGCCAGGGGCAAAGAATATGGATACACATGATAGCTTAGCAGCAGCAGCAGTAGCAGGAGCAACCTGGCAGACCATGAGCATCAAAGGATGCTCATGAGCAATTACACATGAGCTACAGCAGCAATAATGGCAAGCACACAAGCATAAGCTAGAGAGAGGAGAGCATCAGTACAAGCACAACAATAGAGCTAGGCCATGGCAAGTAGAGCAGCAGCAGCTAGCACACCATGGCAGTAACAGAGGTAGCATAGCACACAGGACATAGGAGCAGGAGCAGCAGCAGCACAACACCCTGGACGTCAAAGCATCCAGTGGCGAGCAAGGAGGAAGAAGAGATGAGAGAGAGAAGGGGTGGAGCTCTTACAGGCAAAGCGGTCGGGGAGCGCAGCCATGGCGGCCACGTCGGCACACGCCCGGGGCACGGCGGCGCCGGGCCCAGCACCACCACGGCGGGGCTCACGGCGGCGCCATAGAGCCAGGAACGCCAGAGGGCGGCGAATCGCCGCGGATCAGTGCGACCCGCGTTGCAGAGTAGTTGGGGCGGGCGGAGACGTCGGCGAATTCCAGATCGACACGAACCACCAGGTGCGCCGTCGAGAGGCGGTTTGTCTGCGACCAACCTCGTCGCCGGAGATGGCCGGAACAATGCAGCGATAGCGGCGGCGATCGCGAGTCGCCAGAGCGTGCGGGGAGATTAGGGTTAGAGCGAGGCAGCGTCGATGGGCGCGTCTGGGTCGGTTGGACCGAGCCCAACGGGCTGGTCCAACCTAACCAGATCGGGCTGCCTGACAGGTGGGCCCAAGGGGCATTTTGGTCATTTCCAAAATGACCATTTAACTAAACTTTCCCAAAATTTTGTAAAATAAATATTGCTCTAGAAAATAAATAAAAATATGTAAACCACTCAGAATAAAATTCTCTATCATAATAAAATATGAAATGGAAATTTTGAGACAAATAAAAATTGAGCCATAATTGAATGCAAAGAATAAAGAATTAATAATAAGCATTAAAAACAAGGGAATTCTATTTCCGTGCCCTCGGGTCCTTAGTTGTGCTCAGTTTTCCCCAGCTCCTTAGTTTTTCCTCAGTTTTCCCCAAGTCCTTGTTTGAAACACGCAAAAAGCAGCTCAGACGGCAGGATTCCCGTTTAGTTGACCGTTCCGTGCTGACGTGTGGGGCCGCGTCATGTGGGCCCGCGTCGCCTGGGGCTGGTAGAAAGGGACCGCGTGGGACAGGACGAGATAGCGTTTGGTTGCACGTGAGCAGGAGCTGGGTTTTGTCTCTCTCGGCCCAAATTGACATTTTTCCTTTTAAGAGTACCTTTTCCGCCTCCTTCTCTCTGCCTTTTTTCACCTAATTAGTATCAAATCTAGAGAAGCTTGCATTTATGTCTTTCTTCAATTATTATTTGTGCCTTTTGGCCCTCATTGTTTGCCCAATATGGCAACAAATCTAGTAGGGAGCCCAATCTAGTACTCCATCTGGTCCATATGTATGTAGTTAAATCTAGAAGCAAATCTACAGGGAATCTACGATAAATTCACACGGTCATATAGTAGAATAGGGATAGATAATAGGGATCCCTTCCTAGATAATAAGTTGCATACATCAGCCAAACATAGTAACAGGTTCGAGGTTCTTCACAGCACCATCATACTAACAACATAACAACAAGGGATCCCTAGCTAACAACAAAGGGATCCCAACAACAAAATGGAGGAGGCAGCAGTAGCACAAGTCTAGGACTCCGCCTACCCCATCTGCCTCTGCCTCCACTTGTTGCTCCCCTTGGGAGCCTTGGGCTTGAGCGGAGGCATGCGCCCGGCGGAGATCTCCACCCACCGGATGTCTGCGGAGGTGCATGCCGAGCGCCATGTGCTTGGCGCGGAAGGAGTGGGGGTTCACCGACGCGCCGACCTTGGGGTTGGTGTTGCCGATGTTCTCGGCATGCGTGAGGAGGCAGTTGAAGTCAGTGCCGCCGAGCCTCCTAGTGCAGAAGGGGTACCTGTAGACACCCTTGGCAAAGTAGGAGACGTACTGGCCGACCTGCAGCCTCCGCGGCACCTGGCGAGTCTTGATGTCATGGTGCTCGTCGTCGCCGCCGACGTCGCTGCCAGACAGCTGATCCATATCAAACGGGAACTATTAGTGAATGAGTTGCAACGATGACTAACGTGCATGATAACATAGTTAGGAAAAACAGAAGCAGCCTCAGTTAGAGTGGACACGATTATATGTCTACAGGGATGTAGTTAGCGAACCAAAGCTCATGCACAACAGATTTGTACACATAAATGGTTCGCTGAACCCTCCCTGTAAAAATCTGTGCCCACCGATTCATCATAGGCAAAGAAACAGATTCCAGATCTGAACTTGAACACATTCTAGATTATTTGCAAAATTAAACGGTTGATATCTTTTGATTCGTGCATAAAATAACTGATTGAGATCCTATGATTACTTGCATAAATTAACTGATTGAGATCCCATTATTACTTGCATAAATTAACCGAACGGCTGAACCCCAAATCTTAAACGAAATCAAGGAGGGATCAAAGCAAAATGGAATAAAATCGGCGCAAATATTATCCCAATACTCATCCATCCACAGATCCATCTACACCAGCAAAAATAGGGTTCAAAAAGAAATGGGGAACAAAAAAGGAAGCAAACCGTAGTTACCTCGTTCCATGCGTCCTCCATGGAGGTGTCGTAGGGGTTCGGGGGCGGGACGTACGGCAAATACTCGTAGGGGTCATATCCCGGCGGGATCTGACCGCGACCGGCGGCAGCAGCCTCCGATGCACCGGCGGAGGAGGCGGCGACGTCCGTTGAGGGGACGGCGGCGATGTCTGTTGAGGGGACGGCGTCGAAGAGGGAGGCATCACGCTTGGAGCCGACGGCGCCGTGGATGATGGGATTGGCATTCTCCTTGTCCATCTCACCGGCAGAGGAGAGGGAGAGGGAGAGGGTTTTTTGCTTTGGAGAAGATGATGGGACGTGAAAGAGGCGGCGTTGTGTGGGCGAGTGAGAGTGACAGAGATAGTGGGAGGAGGCGTCTATAAAGGCGAGGGGTGGTTAATGTGACCTGCATCCTACGCGTCCACCGATGCACGTCTGCACGTCTTGGACTTCTGCAATGCGACACGCGTCCACGATTGCACGTCTTCGACTTCTGCACCGCGACCCGCGTCTACGCGTCAACAATTGCACGTCTTCCATTTCTGCACCGCAACACGCGTCCTCGAGTCTAACCCCTGGAAATTAGATATACTCGGTATAACCTCGAGTATTATACTAGCATTTTTTGTGTGCTCAGCTTTCCCCTTGAGTGCTAATACCGGCTAGTGCAATATGCTCAGCTTTACCCTCAAGTAGCTGGTCAACGCATTATCAACAAATGGGATTAACTAGTTAAATGAGTCATTTAATGTGCAAAAATTCCGAAAAATAGTGGCACATACTCATGGAGTCTTTACCACAAATTGCCAGTTCTCAAAACATAGATAAGTCATAGATAAATCAAGTTTTACCACAAATTGCCACTTCTCAAAGGCCTTCTCAAATCACCTAGTAGCTATGAATGTGCATGGTTTTCCACAATAAGCCCTTCCCAAAACAGCTTTCCCCAAAACAGACTTTGTCTAAATGAGGCCACAATTCTCACACTCATGTATATTTGTATTACAAATAGTTTGAGATATGACAAGCTGGGTTTCATTGTACAAAACACGCATTTTCCATTTTTTAAATCTCATATTTGAATCCCTTAGTCTGTTTATTACATAGGTGCCCTTGGTTTCTTGATACTACTCAGTTTTGCCCTCTCCCTCCACAAATTCTCTCACACGTGCAACATTGCCCTGATTGGTCTAGCCCATGTCACGCGGATCGTGCCTGCCGACCGTTGATCGTATGATCTAACGGGCAGGATAACCCCTCTCTCTCTCTATCGGCGGTTACCTTTCACTCTCTAAGTATGCTAAAGGGCGGTTTTCTGTATTCATTTTCACGCGCTAAAAATTATAAACTCTTTTAGGCATTACTTTTCACGCAAAAAATGATAAACCATCACCGATTTGTTGTAGCCATTAATTTTCACGCAAAAATGATAAACCATCACCGATTTGTTGTAGCCATTAATTTTCACGAAAAAAATGATAAACCATCACCGATTTGTTGTATCCATTACTTTTCACGCAAAAAATGATAAACCATCACCGATTTCTTGTAGCCATTACTATTCACGGTAAAAATGATAAACGAACCAATCTATCTATTTATGTATTTGAAGTTTGGAAGGGTTTACCATCTACTTATGTTAACTTTCGAGGTTTTGACCTGAAAACAAATGGGTATTATAAAGGGAAAAAAAGTTAAAAAAAAATGTAAAAACGAAACAATCTACCTATCTTTGTATAGAAGATCGTCTGTATGATTTTTAAGGTCATTTAGAGAAGGTAGAAAAAAATCCCTTTTGAGAAGGTCGAAAAAACCTAACTTGTTACAAAAGCTGGTTTCGGTGAGACCTAACCAAATTTGGCATACATTATGCCATATCTATAACAACAAGGAATATCTAAAAGAGAAAGTTTCACAAAATTTGAAATTTAGGGCGAAAATGATGCCATACATGATGCTGTTTTTCGAGGTTTTGACCTGAAAATCAATTGGGTATTATAAAGGGAAATGAAAAGTTCGAAAAATATAAAAACGAAGCAATCTATCTATCTATGTATAGAAGATCAGCTGTATGAAATTTGAGGTCATTTAGAGAAGGTACAATAAATCACCTTGTTAGAAAAGCTGGTTTCAGTGAGACGAAACGGTGTGCGTTTAAGCAAAGTGATTTTTTCGAACATCTCCAAATGACCCCAAATTTGCCATACATGATGCCATACGTGTAACAACAAGGAACCCTATCTAAAAAGTGTCAAAAAAGTTTGCCCAACCGTATAGCTCTATCAAAAAGAACCTCACCATGGCGCTAGTATAATTTTGGGCTTAGTTACAAACTTTCGTTACCTAACCTTCAACACGAAACTTGTTTCAAATCACTTTTGGCTTACAAGAAACAAATCCCACCTTGATTCGAGCACCACAGCCTCCAAACGATGACGATGCCGATATCGGCATGGTCAGAACAGCTATGCTCGCCGCCACTGCTAGGTCACCGTCGGGATGCACCCTCAATCCCGTCCCCTCATTCGATCACTGACACACCAGAGATACCGCCGAGGCCAATGCCGAACGTACATGCTGATGCCAATGCCGAACATGCATGCACGCCGCTGTAGGCACGGCCACGCCGCCCTATGCTGGACGCCACAGACCACCGCGAGGTCTTTCCCTTCGCCACCACACTCTTCTAGCACCCATCTATACACGCCAGAAAGGAGAGACACTAGTTTTCTCTACATTGCTCGCGTTCGTGTCGGACACGGTCAGTCAAAGTTTTGAGGTAGTCGTCGATGTCTCGACCATTTCTTCTCTTCTTTGCATGGTTAAACGCATCTAGTTCATATCTATCTAATGCGTCTGGTCTCGCCTCATGCAGTTCTTTGTGGACATCGATCTCATCTCGGCACCCCGCGAGCCACCTCCTCTCGTGCCATCGCCGTAGAGCTCCGTTTAAAAATCTATTCCTACCCGTGTATTGCCCCTTGTATCAGCTCCATGGCCCACTTGTCATTCGATATACCGAAGCCCCACTCGTGCGCGTTTTGGTCAGGGATACAGCGATGCTTACGGTCAAACAAAGATGGATGGTCTGACGTGTCTTTGCAGGCTCTACGTGGCCCCACTAGTTAGAAGATAACGGTCAACCGTCGGGCAACCGGCCGTGACAACCTGTGATGGTTTCAGACAAGGTCTTGGGGAAAACTGAGGAAAAACTAAGGAGCTGGGGAAAACTGAGCAAAACTAAGGAACCGAGGGCACGAAAATAGAAATCCCTAAAAACAAACCCCATATTCTTAATAATAAAATAAGTTCATAAATTCTTTTGGACTTAAAACACCTTGGCAATATTCCAAGGTAGTATTCTACTCTCAAGAAGTATCCCTAAATTGTTCTTAGTAGCCACTTCTGACATAAAATAATAAAACACCGGGAAGGGGGGAACTAAACCCTAAAAACTGAAAGCATGCATAATTGCTTCTTTAACCATTGCCCTTATCCTACAATGATGCTTATTTCAGAAACAGAGGACCAGGGTTAGTCCAAAACATCCAACTGCACTACATTGCAGTCGCAAGGCAAGTTCATCGCTTGCTCATGTCAAATTGAGTATTTTTACCAAATTACTTGCAAATTACTATACTTATCACTCTTGCATGATAAGTAAATGGCTATCTTCATAATTATGAATATGACTAAGTGGTGGGCAATGGAATCATGATATGAGTTTGGTGGAGGTTCCATTGCAAGGGTTTGTATCCATCTAGGATTAAACAACAAATGTCGTCTAGTGATTCTTGTGCTGTAAAACTCGTGTTAACCATAAGATCTGGAGTGGGACGGAGTAGTCAATTGTACTTCTTCCTCTCGTACATCAACGGATGCGCTTACCGTAGTCACTTGAATCCTGAGGGACAAGCGGAGTGGTTGGGGAGCCCTAAGTCCCCACGGTAATGCAGTCTATGATTGGTTGCAACGACCGGCGAAGGTATCAGGTCGTGGAACCTGGTAGTAGTCGAGGTCGGATGGTATCCAATGGATACGCTGACCGGCGAGGACCCAAGGTTGGAATTGCAACAAAGGGTGGGTGTGCAAGGTCGCGAAGGAGTATAATTTGGCTAAGACCTTATACCGGGCCTCACACCACGGAACTGTGGACGGGAAAGCTGCCCAGTTGGCACCAAGGTTAAGATCTCTTATGGGTAAAGTAGCACACCTCTGCAGAGTGTAATCAATCGTGACCTGTCACTCATTGTTCCGGGATTATGAACTGCGAACGCTGCCGGAAAGGAACTCCATGAAGTTCTAGTAAACCGGTGAAGGCTGACGGACATAGTTCTTCTGAATAAAAGCAACCTTTTGAAGAAATGGTTATAAAAACATGCATTGGTATTAGATTTTCTGATCTAATATCGTAGCTAGTGCATTAAACACCTCTTTCCTAATATGAACTTGTTGAGTACGCTCGTACTCATACATCTTATAATCCCTTGCTTAGACTGTCTGAATCACCTCGAGGAAGCCAATGATGGACAAGATGGAGCAGATGAGATCTGCTACGAGGAGCCAGACCTCTCAGGCGGGGTAGAAGGCGTAGACTACCTTATCGTCTACGGAACCGGGAAGGTCCCCGAAGGATAACAAGCATAGACTATCGAAGTATTAGTAGTAACCGAGCAGTGCGAACACTATAGTACTTAGCTGCTCGAGTGGAATAAATGTATAACCTACTAAGACTTTTATATTGTAAGTTAAGTTGGGTTCACCTCGAACCCAGGAGTAAACCTCTTTGGACCCAGGAAGAGCTCCGAGATGATGTATATGTATGGTTTGTAATAATATGTGAATGAGTTATGGACCAGCTATGTTCTATTGTACTACTCTGAGGGATGTAATATGCGGATTGGTAATTCGCGAATGTTATATCAACGACTGGCATACTACAACATGCAGTGGTATGCAGGGTCACCACAAACCGCCCCACCCGCAAGGTGTTCATCTGATTGTCGCGATGGACAGCGGCGACGAGATGATGGTGCAGCTGTTCACGGAGGAGCAGAACGCTGAGGCTATCCGGCGGCAACAGCAACAGCTGATTCTGACGAGCATGCTACGCGTTCCCCAGCCTTTCTTCATCGTGCCTCGGTGCGGTGGCTCAAAACAAGGCAAGAGGAGGAACATCAACCGACATCGTCAAGCTGGCGAAATGCTGCTTGACGCCGACTACTTCAACGACGACGCGACTCATTCGCCGAAGGAATTTCGACGCCGATTTAGGATGAACAAAGAGATGTTCTTGAAAATAGTCTACGTCGTCAGGGAGTACAACGACTACTTCATGGCCAAGAAAGATTGCACAGGTTTGTAGTGCTTCACCTCAATTCAGAAGTGCACTGTTGCAATGCGTTGTATTGCATAATGAGCTCCTCCAGATACGGCCAATGACTACCTACGGATGGCGGAGTCGACATGTACAGAGACTCTGTACAAGTTTTCCAAGCCGTTATAGCGGTGTTTGCTAAAGACTATTTGAGAGCACCAAGGGCATATGATACAGCTCGGATCCTGCAAAAAATGCAGCAAGAAGGTTTCCTGGGATGCTCGGAAGCATTGACCATATGCATTGGGGCTGGAAGAATCGCCCTTTTGCTTGGCAGGGGATCTACAAGGGGCATACTGATGCTCGGAAGCATTGACCATATGCATTGACCATATGCATTGGGGCTGGAAGAATCGCCCATTTTTTTGGCTTGACAGGAACAAACAATGATATCAACATGTTACGACGCTCTCCGGTGTTTAAAGGCTAGCTGAGGGACAAAGGGTATTATATAGCTGATGGTATCTACCCGACGTATGCTACATTTTTTTAAGACAATTCCGTCTCCAACTTCCGAGATGGACGCTTATTTTGCAATATGCCAGGAAGCAGCACGCAAGGATGTTGATGAGGACATCCCTACCGAACTACTACCTCCGTCATTACAAGATGAAGATGATGTTGTTGTGAAGCTCAAGTCCAACGAAGTCTGGATTGGACCTATGACAAGAGCTCGTGCGAAGCAACTAAAATAATAGGTGAACTTGTTCTTAAACGATACTTTGATTGATGGGAATTTTATACTGCCTAAGTCCTTTGACTTGTGTATGATCAGGTACAAGGATGGAGGAAGCATCGCACGAGGAGAAGAGAAGCAGTTGGACATGGTGTTGGACGTGAAGACATCCCACGGACGTGCGAGGGAGGAGCGGGAGGCATGCGCTAAGGAGGGAGAAGAAGACGTCAAGGTAAGCATCAAGTCTGGGCAACCCGGCGCCCAGCCTGGTGCCGTCAGCCCTTGCGCCGGATAGCCCGGCCCCGACCGGATGCCCCACCGGTGCCAACCAGGTGGGGTATACTGAGCGCCTGGCTTTTGGCCCGGTGGCAGCCCGGCGTCTCGCCCGGCCGCTGCCAGGCCGCCCGTTCCCTAGCCCAGTCCAACCGACCGAGTCCGTGTCAGTCTCGATCAGATCCCGATCTGGGTCGGTTGTACTCGTTATTTTCGACTTCTGGTCGTCCTGAACCCCTATATAAGTGCCCAAGACGCCCCCAAATTAGGTTTAGACCATGTTTAAGATAAACCCTAGTTCATAGTTGATTGCTTTGCAACTCTATTGAATCTATACACCAATTCGCATCGATCTGGTGTTTTGCTACTGAAAGTTTTGTGTGATCTGATGTTCTATTGGGAATTAGAACGTTGGAATTTACCGCTTCGTGGTCGGCGTCTACGTGCGCAAGTGTGTGGAGTTGCGAATATCTTGCAGGGTTGAGAGTTGTTGCATTGGCGTCAGGAATCAATCGAGAGACTTCGTCGGTGTCATACAAGTTATCTCCATCTCCTCATCATGTTATCTCCGTTGTGTTCATCGTGTGTTCATCACCACCACCGTGCTTACTGAGAAGATCGGGCAACCCCTTATCATCTTGGTATCAGATTTCAGCGTTTTCTCGGTAAGCCATCCACAATCCACCCCATAGTTTAGTTGTGAGTGTTTTTCCTATCCATAAAAAGCCAAAAATATTAGGGTTAGGGTTTGCCATAGCCTTAGATTGCATCAATTTCGAGTTTTAGTTGCTTTTCGTAGTCTTGTTTTTGAGTATCTTTTTCTTCCATCTAGTAGATTGGTAGGGTTTGTGTTTTCGCTATCCTCTAGTTGTTGGTTTTTGTTACTCTGAGTCCACATAGCATACAGTTTGCTTGTTTCCAACCATAGACACAACCTTTCGATATACGTGACTAGGAACTTTCCCAAAAGAGACTAATTTTACCGCTCGACAGGCTGCTCATTAGGTTACCGGTGCTTTGCAATTTTTGTTGGCCGTGTTACAAAGAGTAGAGTCATAAAATCAAAAAAAAAAGAGAAAATTGAAAAGAAACAAAAAGAGTGACATTGTTGCGTCATTGCGTGTGATATATCAAAAAAAAGAGTGTAGAGAAAAAATGAAGTGCTAGTAAGATCAAGTGAAGGCCTAGTTTACTTTTCTGCACCCGTAGTTGAGTAATCTTATGCCTGTCCCGTTGAGCTTTGCTAGTGTCTCTCGAGTGCATTGCAACCTGTTCAATCCATATAGTTGAATTGCCACATTTATGGCCTTGTATGAGTATCTTTGGTGCTTTATACGGTCAGCGCTATAGCTTGTTATTGGTGCATATAGGTAGCCTACCTACAACCCCATATATATCCTGCTTTGTCGTGTGATTATTCTTATACCCTTGATATTCGCTTCGCTACATCCGTGCACTAGTTTGTCAATCCAAGTTGGTAAGCAATAATAATTCACTTTGGAGCGGTAAGATTTACCTTTCTTATCAGTTTTGAGTGAGTTCTGAGAGTACCACCACAGATATTTGTTTAATGCACTAACCTACTAACCATGTCTTCTAGTGAAGCTAAAATTGTTGACCAGAAAAAGAAGGATGGAGCTGATGTTGTTTCTTGGAGGGAATATGAAGCTCTTCGTAATGAGATGCAACGTGAATTCCGCGAACAGGGCGAAGGACTTAATGATGACATTCAGAAGGTCACCAAGAAGCTTAACACTACTAATGAGACCGTCAATACAATCCAAGTGCAAATGACAGATATTCAACGCAATCTTCAAGCATTGACACTTGCCATTGATAATTTGACTTAACAACGACAACAATCACATCATGAAGATGAGGAGAGTAATCATGGTAACTTTGATGAAGAAACTACTGCTGAAGAGCATGGTGTTGATCGTGGTGTTGGACGTGGTAACCGTGGTCGTGGCTTTGCCAAACTCGGAGCTCGCCGTGTCCCTCCACAACCGCAAGCCGATGGTTTGGTAAGCCAAAATTCTCGATTCCCAAATTTGAAGGAGGAACTGATGTTGAAGAATACTCACTTGGGAGCTGAAAATTGAGAACTTATGGCGCCTACATGATTATACTGAAGATAGGAAGATTAAGCTTGCTTCCTCGGAATTTGATGACTACGCAATGCGTTGGTGGGATGGTGTTACACGTGCTCGTCAAGAAGATGGAGAAGTGCATGTTCTTACATGGCGCGAGATGAAGGCAATTATGCAGGCTCGCTTTGTTCCCACTAATTATTTGCGATCTATATATGATAAGTTGACCCTCTTGAGACAAGATGTTCTGACGGTTGATGCTTATTTCATGGAGATGCAGATGCTTATGCAGTGTGGCCGTGTCCGTGAGTCACTTGAGATGATAATGCAACGTTTTCCACATGGTTTGAAGTATAATATCAAAGGAATTTTTTGTCATCACTGTTACACCAATATGAATGAGCTGCTACATCATGCAAGAGAAGCTGAAGCACAGTTAGCAGAAGAAACGCAAATCAAAAGTCGTGCTACGGGAGCTGGGCATTTTTCATCTAGGGCGTCAACATCTATGGCGCCGGCGCCATCATCGCATCCCGCACCTTTTCCTACTTCGTCTAGCAAGCCGGTCTCCAATGTGTCCAACACAAAGAAGCCTGAACTAGCTGCAAGTGAAAGTGGTTCTAGCATGTCTACGGCGCGCAACTCGATATGGCTTGTCATACATGCGGTGGCAAGGGTCACTTCAAGAGAGATTGTCCTAATCATAAAGTGATGATCATTAATGACAATGATGAGTATGAGACTGGAGATGATGCTGATCCGGCTGCTCCAGAAGATGATGACTATGACATTGATGGTGTAGATGCTTATCCTTCTGAAGCTCACACTATTGTTGTGTCACAACGTGCTCTTAATGTGCAGCCAAGTGCATCTACTCAGCGCTGCAATTTGTTCCAAACAAAGGCACTAGTTGGTCCTGATAAAGCTTGCAAGATCATTATTGGTGGCGGGAGTTGTCGCAATTTAGCAAGCAAGGAGTTATGTGCCAAGCAGAAGTTGAAGTATCTATCACACCCACGTCCATACTATATTCAGTGGTTGAGTGACAATGGTGAGATGAAGGTAAACCACATGGTGTGTGTTGATTTTGAGATAGGACCGTACAAGGATTCCATTGATTTTGATGTGGTTCCTATGACGGTGTGTCACCTGTTGTTGGGCCGGCCATGGATCTATGACCGTTCTGTGCAACACAATGGCCGAGCCAATACATATCACTTGGAGTTCAAGGGCAAGAAATTAACTTGCAGCCTATGTCACCACAACAAATTGTCAATGAGTCTCGTCAAAAAGTTGAAGTGAACTTGGAGGATGCATCCATAGATAGGCGAGAGAATTTTAATGTCGTGAGGGATATAATGAAAAAGTGAGAGAGCGAGTTCCTTAGTGCTATTAGCCACCAGAGAGGATATGAGAGAATTTAGTGAGGATCCTTCAGCGACGCCTCTTGTGCTTATGTACAAGGGAGAGGTCTTGGTTTCTAACGACATGACCCTATTTCTCTTGGTGTTTCTCATGTTTTGCAGGAATTCAGCGACGTGTTTCCGGAGGAGTTTCCCGCAGGATTGCCACCATTGTGTGGCATTGAGCATCAAATAGACTTGATCCTCGGCGCCTCGCTGCCCAATAGGGCGCCATACAGGACGAACCCCAAAGATACGAAGGAGATACAGAAGCAAGTACAAGCGCTACTCGACAAAGGTTATATTCGCATAAGCCTAAGTCCTTGTGATGTTCCTGTTATTTTAGTTCCTAAGAAATATGGTACATGGCGCATGTGTGTTGATTGTAGAGCGATAAACAACATTACTATTCGATATCGTCATCCTATTCCCCATTTAGAGGATATGCTAGATGAATTGAGTGGTGCTGCTGTTTTCTCTAAGATTGATTTACGTAGTGGTTATCATCAGATTAGGATGAAAGAGGGGGATGAATAGAAAACAACCTTTAAAACAAAATTTGGTGTATATGAGTGGTTAGTGATGCTTTTTTGTTTAACTAATGCACCTAGTACTTTCATGAGATTGATGAACCATGTTTTGCGTGATTTTATTGGCAAGTTTGTGGTTGTGTACTTTGATGAAATATTAATTTACAGCCGCGATGAATATGATCATACTATGCATATTCGACATGTTTTGCAAGTGTTGCATGATAATAAACTCTATGGTAATCTTGAGAAGTGCACATTTTGCAAAGATAAGGTCATATTTCTGGGTTATGTTGTCTCTAAGCATGGAGTAGAGGTTGATTCATCTAAATTTGAAGCAATTAAAAGTTGGCCTACTCCCATGAATGTGAGTCAAGTATGAAGTTTTCATGGTCTAGCTGGGTTTTATAGAAGATTTGTGCCCATATTTAGTACTATTACTGCACATTTGAATGAATTGACTAAAAAGGGTGTTGCATTTAATTGGGGCACAACCCAAGATCATGCTTTTGATGAACTGAAACGATTGTTAACTTATGCACCGTTGCTTGCACTTCTTGATTTCAATAAGCAATTTGAGATTGAATGTGATGCTAGTGGTATTGGAATTGGTGGTGGGTTGATGCAAGAGGGTCGTCCGATTGCATATTTTTCTGAGAAACTTTCTTGTGCTAAGTTGAACTATCCTATATATGATAAAGAATTGTTTTCTTTAATTAGAGTTCTTGAGGTTTGGCAACATTATTTGTGGCCAAAAGAATTTATCATACATTCTGAACATGAAGCTTTGAAGTATCTGAAAGCTCAATCTAACTTGCATAGGCATCTTGCAAAGTGGGTTGAGTTCATTGAGTCTTTTCCATACATTATTAAGCATAAGAAGGGAAAAAAGATAATATTGTTGCTGATGCTCTATCTAGGAAAAAAATATGCTATTAACTCAACTTGATGTTAAAATTCATGGATTAGAGATACTATGTGATTTGTATACTACTGATCATGATTTTGCTGAACCATATCGCTTGTGTGCTATTGGTAAAGCATGGGAAAAATATCACATACATGATGGGTTCTTGTTTAGAGCTAAGAAACTATGTGTTCCAGAATCGTCTGTGCGTTTGCTCTTATTGCATGAATCACATGCTAGAGGTCTGATGGGTCACTTTGGACGTGAGAAGACGCTACTCATGCTCGCGGATCACTTTTATTGGCCAAAGATGAGGTGGGATGTGGACATGTATGTGAAGAGATGCATTACTTGCAACAAGTCCAAGCCCAAGCTGAAGCCTCACGGTTTGTATACTCCTTTACCGGCACCTACTACACCATGGGAAGATATTAGTATGGATTTTGTGTTGGGTTTGGCGCGTACTAAGAGAGGCCATGATTCTATATTTGTGGTAGTGGATAGATTTTCTAAGATGTCACACTTTATTGCCTGCCACAAGAGCGACGATGTGTCGCATATTGCTAACCTGTTTTTCAAGGAGATTCTACGTCTACATGGAGTCCTAAAGACTATTGTTTTTGATCGTGATGTGAAGTTCATGACCTACTTCTGGAAGACACTTTGGGGAAAGTTGGGGACAAAGCTACTTTTCATCACTACTTGTCATCCCCAAACTGATGGTCAAACTGAGGTGGTGAATAGAACATTGTCACAACTGTTGAGATCCATGATCAAGAAGAAGTTGAAGGAGTGGGAAAATTTTCCGCATGTGGAGTTTGCTTACAACAGGGCGGTACATTCTACCACAGAGTTGTGTCCGTTTGAGGTGGTGTATAGTTTCAAACCCATTACTTCACTTGACTTGTTGCCTTTACCCATACATGAGAGCGTCAATATGGAGGTATCAAAGAGGGGAGATTTTGTATGGAAGATACATGAGAATACTAAAGAGCTTATTGAGAAGAAAGGCAAGAACAATGTTGCAAGGATGAACAAGAAGCGCAAGGAGATGTTGTTCAAGCCTGGTGATATGGTATGGGTTCATTTTCGCAAGGACATGTTCCCCAAGCTACGGAACCAAGTTGCTTCCTCGTGGTGCTGGTCCTTACAAAGTGCTTGCCAAGATCAATGACAATGCATATGCTATAGATCTTCCAATTGATGAGTTTGGTGTTAGTAATTCTTTCAATGTTGATGATTTGACACCGTACGATGGAGAAGACCTTGGAGCGTCGAGGTCGATGCCTTTTGAAGGGAGGGGGAGATGATGAGGACATCCCTACCGAACTACTACCTCTGTCATTACATGATGAAGATGATGTTGCTGTAACGATCAAGTCCAACGAAGTCAGGATTGGACCTATGCCAAGAGCTCGTGCGAAGCTACTAAAAGAACAGGTGAACTTATTCTTAAACGATACTTTGATTGATGTGAATTTTATACTGCCTAAGTCCTTTGACTTGTGTATGATCAGGTACGAGGATGGAGGAAGCATCGCACGAGGAGAACAGAAGCAGCTGGACATGGTGTTGGATGTGAAGACATCCCATGGACGCGCGAGGGAGGAGCGGGAGGCATGCGCGAAGGAGGGAGAAGAAGACGTCAAGGCCAGCATCAAGTATGGGCAACCTGGCGCCCAGCCCGACGCCGCCGGCCCTTGTGCCGGATGGCTCGGCCCCGACCGGATGCCCCACTAGTGCCAACCAGGTGGGGTATACTGAGCGCCTGGCTTTTGGCCCGGTGGCAGCCCGCCGCCTCGCCCGGCTGCTGCTGGCCCACCCGGTCCCTGGCCCGGTCGAGCCGGCCGCCACGCCAGCCGAGTCCGTGTCAGTCTCGACCAGATCCCGATCTGGGTCAGTTTGTACTCGTTATTTTTGACTTCTGTTCATTCTGAACCCCTATATAAGTGCACAGGATTCCCCCAAATTAGGTTTAGACCACGTTTAAGATAAACCCTAGTTCATAGTTGATTGCTTTACAACTCTATTGAATCTATACACCAATTCGCATCGATCTGGTGTTTTGCTACTGAAAGTTTTGTGTGATCTGTTGTTCCATTGGAAATTAGAAGGTTGCAATTTACCGCTTAGTGGCCGGCGGCTACATGCGCAAGTGTGTGGAGTTGCGAATATCTTGCAGGGTTGAGAGCTGTTGCATTGGCGTCAGGAATCAATCGAGAAACTTCGTCGGCGTCATACAAGCTATCTCCACCTCCTCATCGTGTTATCTCCGCTATGTTCACCGTGTGTTCATCACCACCACCGTGCTTACTGAAAAGATCGGGCAACCCCTTATCAGATGTTGACGTGTTTTTGGGGTGTTTCAGCAGCGTTTCGCTGTTGTCAGGTACCCTGCTCTCACTTGGTCTGAGTCTCAGATGTGGGAGGTGATGAACGCATGTGTAATCATGCACAACATGATCATTGAGAGCAAGCGTGACAAACCTGTGCAGGATCATCAACCATTTGATTATCAAGGGCCACTTGCTGAGGTAGAGCATGTACCACAAGAATTTGCCGCTTTTCTTCATATGCACAATGAAATTCGAGATGCAGGTGTCCATGTACAACTTCAGGCGGATCTAGCTGCGCGTTTGTGGGCGAGGAGAGGAGCCGCCAAAAATGCATGATTTTATTTCTATTTGTTTATTGTATGAATAATTCAATTTCCATTTATTTGATTGTATGAATAATCTAAGTACTATTTATTTGATTGTATGAATAATTTAAATACTATTTGTGTGATTGTATGAATTATTGAATATAGTATGAATAAAATGTGATTGATATGTTGTTTCAAAATATTGTAAAAATAAAAAAGTTTTGGGGGCCGCCGTATGGGAGGCGCCGGTGTGGGAACAGCGTCCCCAATTAGAGGACGCACTGCCGGCGCCCCCCATACAGCAGTGCCAGCGACCCTGCCGGCGACTATTTCGGGTCCGCCGGTGGAGATGCTCTGACACGGTCCACTAAGAGGTGGCCTTGAAGGAGGCAACCATACCTTCACAAGCAAGCTTAGGGTTATCGTCACAACTTAATTGGATGCTCCCAAGAATAACACAAAAAGCTTTACACCACAAAGATTGAGCTTCAAGGCGACCCCTTCCATCTGGAGTTCTCAAACACCAAAGAGTAAGAGGTGCCACAATGGAATGGTGGGGGAATAAAAAAATGGTGGGATGGTAGATCTAAGTATCTTCACCCAAACCCTAGCTTTTCAACAAGTTTGGTTGGATAGAGCGAGAGATCTAGTGCAGTGAAGTTTGGTACTAATGGAGGGAGAGTAGGAAGGCAACGTCCTCTTGGGGAAGAAGAGGCTCTTTATAGGCGCCACGAAAATCTAATCGTTGGATGGGATTTCCAGGGAATTTTTTTTGCCCAACCTTCACTGAACTTACGCGCAACATCTGAGTTGAACTTCCTTTAGCTGGAAGTTCTGAACCAACTATTAACCATAAACATAGAGTTGCACCACTTGGATCAACTCAAAATATAGGTGCGAAAGTTTAGGCTGGAAGGTTCCACGGAAGTTCCAGACATTAGAAATTATCCTCGCCTTGAACATCTAAAACACCACAAAGAACACTAAGACGTCTAGGGTTCAAAGATCCAAGAGGAACAAGCTCTCGAAGAGAATATCCCACGAGCTCTCGAAGAGGAAGAACAAAGAAGGAGAATACCAAATTTCTCCTAGATCTAGATCTAATTGGTTCCCCTCACAAAGAGATGGATTTCATTGGTGAAGATTTAGATCTAGATATTCTCTCTCTTTTCCCTTGAGAATATGCAAGAATCATGGAAGGAATCAAGAAGTAGGGCAATATATACCCCCTCCCAAAGAAATATGGCCTAGTGTATTTTTTGGAGCTCCCAGGCCACCCATGCACACATTTCATGTTTTTTCGAAATGGGTGTATCCCCGGCCTCTGCATCGGTTGATGCACACAACCTTTTATTTTGAACAGTAAATATTCAGAAGTTACAATTCATAGATCAACGAGGGTCGCTACAAAAATCAACCGTCTAAAAATAAGAAGCATGCTAAGCATTCTAAGCATCTTCTAATCTCTTAATAGGCCACCAAGTAGCCTGCTAGAAAATATCCTGGGCAACCATTTGAAGGCGGTTGCATCCAGAAACCATGCATTCCCGCAGGTCCTTCGGGAGTAAGAAGCGCCATAGCTGGATCCAATGTACCATAGTGTGGATAATGTGCAAAAAATTAGTAGAATCTTTTCTGTTAAACACAATATCATTCCTGCAATTCCATATGGACTAACATAAAGGGCGAAACATTGATGCGAATCCTAACTTTATCTGTTTTGTCCGCTCCATTGAGCCAATTCCCAAACATATTTGTGATATTGGTTGGAGGTGGAATATTATAAGCAGCAAAAACTACTCGCCGCACAAGTCTAGCAAAAGGACATGAAATAAACAAATGTTCAACTGATTCCTCGGCGTCACAGAAGCCGTTTTGCAAGATTATCTCGAGTCAAAAGAACTTTTTGGCTAAGGAACCACATTAAGGTTATAATTTTTAGTGGGATTTTAAGTTTCCACAAATATTTCCGTAGGTATCTAGTATGACCATTTAACATATCAGTGTACATTGACTTAACTGTGAATTTCCCTGATGAAGTGAGACCCCAAACAAACTTGTCTTGTTCGTCATTAAGATTTATCTCCATTAACCTTTGGCATAGGTGTATCCACTGATCCCATTTTTTATTACCCGTAAGCTGCCTCCGAAAACCAATATTTAACGGAGTCGAACTCATAACACTTGCCACTTTATCATTCTTACGATGTACAATGTTATATAATTGTGGGTATTGAGATGCAAGTGTTTGCTCACCTAGCCAAATATCTTCCCAAAAAGGAACTTCTTTGCCCGAGCCAATTTTAAAACTCCCCCTGCTAAAAAAACTCCCCTTTAGCTTTCATTAATCCTTTCCAGAAGGGTGAATCAGATGGATTGGATTCGACTTCAGCCAAAGTCTTTTGTGAAAGATATTTGTTTTTTTACAGTTGTTGCCATAAACCTTCTCCGGAAAGAATCTTAAATAACCATTTGCTAAGTAGGCAGAAGTTTTTTTTATCTCCAGCACTTCAACACCAAGACCGCCTTGGTCCTTAGGTCGGCAGATCATGTTCCACTTAGTTAACCAATATTTCTTTTTATTTTCCTCATATTGCTAGAATAACGTGATCGGAAAAAATATAATCTCTTCCTTACCCCTTTAGGTATGTCAAAGAATGATAGCATAAACATTGGTAAACTAGTGAGAACATAGTTGTGTTGCGGTCAGAAACCCACCGGTGGGCAGCGACTGGCAACACCGTAGAGCCGGGAATCTCCCAGGACTGCGGCTGGCCCTGGTCCCTCCGAGTGACGGCCCGCAAAGCCTTCTGCGCACACGTCCGATGCTGATGCAAGGGTGTGCCACCTGACCTATACCCGGTCGGGAAGGTGTTGGATGATGCCTCGCTTAGTTTCCTGCATGGCATACACGTAAACGTTAAATACGAGCCTCGATCGGCTCTCGAGTTATCCCGTGAATCGGCTCAAAGAGCCGATCCACCCATGATTCATACAAGGTGTACGAATATATGGTGGTCCTGCTTGATCAAGATAAAGCTAAAGCGATCTACGACGATTTAGGGTTTTCACCGCATAATCGGATCGTCCTACTCACGATTGGGCCTCGCGGCCACGCACGGTGATCGTGAGCCGGTCCTAGACAAGGCCTAAAAACCAACACGAGGTTGATCCCCGGAACATCCCTGTCTAGGACTAGCAAACGACACCCTACGCGCCGCCGGATCCTCCAACCCTTTGTAAGGCCTAACTATTGCGGATATTAAACTAATCCTTGAAGAACAAGGAGCAATCGTAACGGATCGGATCTACTAAACGATGATCAAGCGGGGTGCCGCCCTTACACCCGTGACGAGCGTAAGGGCGGCTAGATGCCTAAGGGTTGCACGACGATAGCATATGATACGAAGAACAATGCTAACCCTAAGACACCTATGATAACTACGTTGCTCGCCATCAAAAAGGCTTCAAGCACGAGCAACGCATGGGGGACGAGTAAACGTGCGCTGCCTAGATCGCAAGATGCGATCTAGGAAGCATGGTGCTTACCCGGAAGAAACCCTCGAGACGGGGAGTTGGCGATGCGCCGAGATTGGTTGTGGTGAACGTTGGTTGTTGTTTATTCCATAAACCCTAGATACATATTTATAGTCCAAGGGACTTTCTAATTCAGGCGTGCACCGAACCGTGCACGGGTAAAATTCTAACTTCTAAACTAAGATGCGATCTACTATGTTACAGATACACGGGCAATTAGCCCAAACTTGGTATGCAAGGCCGATTCATGTATTTCTTCCATGTATATCCTTCAAGTCCATCTTCAATCGCGGCCCACCTCTCGATCCGGTCAAATTCGGTGATAACACATGCCCCCTGGTTTTGGAAATGACATTTCCAAAATCATTACGCTTTCCTTTCGTCGGGTCATGTCGGGCGGAGCAGGACCGCCGCGGAATCTTCCGATATTTCGCCTCGCCTCCTTGGCTTCCCTGCACGAATTGATAATTTCGGCATCACGTCCTCGAGAACCGTTATGGCACTAAATCTCCACTACACCCCCTTTATTTATCTGTGCCGAACGGTTCGCCACTTCATCCCCTTGCTCTGTTCCGTCCACCAGCGCCCAAAAAACCCTCTTCCCCTGTAGCAATGTCTTCCCCTTCCTCTTCCTCCTCAAGCCTCCCTCTCCAATCCTCGCCGAAGAGCAAGAATGAAGACGATCTCCACTCCGGGGCGAACCCCACCTCCTCCGACAAGGAGGAGAAAAAAAGGAGAAGTAGTGAAGACAACGGCCTCCCCCTCCGCCAGGCTCCCGCCGAAGAAGCGCTCCCGCATGTGGGCGGACAGCGAGGACGAGGATGATGACGAGGAAGGAGAAGAGGAGGAGGAGGAGGATGATTCCTCTTCTTCCGCTGGGTACCCGCCGACGAAGCGCTTCCGCGCATGGGCGGACAGCGAGGATGATGATGATAACGAGGAAGAAGAAGCTCCGGCCGAAGGCTGGGCGCAG
This sequence comes from Lolium rigidum, assembly GCF_022539505.1. Classification (NCBI taxonomy): domain Eukaryota; kingdom Viridiplantae; phylum Streptophyta; class Magnoliopsida; order Poales; family Poaceae; genus Lolium; species Lolium rigidum. Next base: position 184,465,446 of record NC_061512.1, on the reverse strand, counting down.
CCGGCGAGGAACTCTCCGGCGATAGAGCGCCGACGGCGACGCCGATGACGATGCTAGCGAGGATTAGTAGTGTAGGATTAGTAATCCCTGAGCAATCGGCTCTTCTTTTGCTGCTCTTCATTGTAAAAATCCTCTCTTATTAATGAAGAAGACTTTTCCTTGACTTGATTTTGCCGATTTCCCTTAGTGCTGATTCTGCCGATTGTTAGTTTGATCAACGCTCAATGAGCCGATAGCAACGCATCGGTTTCTCATAATCCGACCTTCATCATGGGGTGATTGTGAACTTGGTCTATGCTCAATAAGCCGATGTCATATCCTTCATCTCTCCGACCAATGAGCTTGAGTTCTGCTGGATCACCGCTCTTGAAGAAAATCGCGACGCAAAACTAGCCGATGGCCACCCCATCGGCTTCCAAAACCGAGCATCCACCAGGTCAGCTGCCCCCCGAGTCTCAGACGAGGATACTGCAGACAACTAAAACTCTTCTGACCAAGAGTTGGAGGTTCTCGTGTCTTGAACGCGCAACTGGTAGATCCTGTGTCATTGTGCTAGAGTCGATGGTTATGCATCGGCTTTGTTCCTCATGAACTTTGATTTTTTTTTACGGCCGATTTATGTATCGGCCCCCATACTTCAATACCCATCATCAAAGAATATCTTGAGCTGCTGGGCATTTGAAAGACACTTTCCCTTCATATCCTCATGTTTTATCCACCTAGGTGCCCCCCGAGCCGATTCTCGCCGTGTAACCGCTGAAATCGGCTCGTGATTAGCCAAGGCACTCTATGTGAACGTCGGCTCTGTTAAGACCAGTGTGGACTTCCTCCAGCTCATCAGCCGACGTAAACCCATCGCCTATTAGATCGATGTTGAATCCAAGCAGAATGGATGGTGAGGATAATTTTGGCCGATTACTGGAATCGGCCTCCACGTTGCTTGCTCGATGAAGGTTTTTGCAATGTTCCTTCATAGATCCTTGGGGCCGATCACCTGGATCGGCATCGCCACGTTTGCTCATCGATGTTGCTCTTGTTACACGGTCAGGCCGGTGGATAAAACCAGCCTAACCCCGTTCTTTGTCACGTCGATGCGCTCGCAGTCGTCCAAATCGAGTGCCTCATGTAATCCTGGAGCACCAAACTCTGTTGGAAGGACGAGCACCATGTTTGTGCCAGCCGATGCCTCATCATCGGCTTTCCTTTGCTTGGGGCGCCACTCTTTCCTTTGTGGCCGACCTTCTTCGTCCAGGGTTCGCCGAATTTTAGCGGCCAGATCAGGCCGCGCCTTCCTCAACGTGTGCAGGTATAACCTTTCAGCTTCCTCCAACCCACGTAGTCGTTGAACCCTTCGCTTTTGTGAACGGCTGAGTCCATCAGGGCACCACCTTGGCCGATGATACCTGTCTTCTTCTTCATCATCGTCCTCTAGTTCCTCGAGATCTTCTACCCGAGAGGACTCGGCCGTGCTTGTTCCGAGGCGGGAGAGGCCCTAAACGTTTGAACACGGACACGTTAGTCGCATCCTTCTTCTTTTGTTTGCATTCGGGCGCTTACCGATTGTAGGCAATCGACTCATTCCCGAATCCCAGCGAGTAGTCCGAAGAAGGGGCAGTCCCGAGTGCCTATCCACGTCGTCTTGCTCTCTCGACTTTTCCTTGGCGTGGCGCTCATATCGCTCCTCATCGCGATCATGCTGACGACGTCTCCTGTCGTCCCTAGCCAGACGATCTTTCTCATCATCGTCATTGTATCGTCGGCGTTGGTCATATTGACCCACATACTTGTTGAGGAGGTGATCAGAGAGAGGTCGCTGATATCTCACGTTCCTCACTTCTCCCTCTGTGATGTAGCGCTTGCCATCATGACGGAGCCGATCGCGTGGAGAGGCTTCCTCTCGTATCCTCGCTATGAGAGCAAGCTGCCCTCATCTCCGTCCTTACCGCAGTGGTGCCCGGGTCCTACCATGTTGATACCGCACGAGAAATCTGGCCGGCACCCACCGGGGTAAGTGTACTCCACCATGTTAACGGCGGGGAAGGGGTGTGTGTCGACCTTCATGGCGTACTCGGTTGAAAATTAGCCGCCCTTTTTCTATCGCCATTTGGATCTGCCGACGCCACACCCCGCAGTCGTTGGTGGCGTGGGTGAACGTGTTATGCCACTTGCGTATGGCTTTCCGTTCGGCTCCTCGCACCGTGGGGATCTTGTGGCCTTCGGGTACCTTCGACCGCTTCTCGTTGAGTAAGAGGTCGAAAATCTGCTCAGCTTTGGTCACGTCGAAGTCGAACCCTTTTGGAGGACCTTGTGGTTTAACCCACTTACAGGACACGGGGCTTGCCGTCCGAGTCCATTCAGCCACTGCTACCTCTTGATCTCCCGTAGCACCTTCATCCTCGTCTGCTTCAACCAGGACCACCGCACGCTTGAATTTGTCCTGGTAAACATCCGGGTGGCGCCGTTCATAGGTCGACAGCCTTCGCACCATGTGCGCCAATGAAGGGTAGTCTCGCTTGGGAGGCCACGTCCTTGATCGATGATGAGAGACCCACCACCGCCAACTCGATCGCTTCTTTTTCACTTACGTGAACCGAATAGCATCGGTTCCTAATGGTCCTGAAGCGCTGGATGTATTCTCGACACTCGTTTCCCCGCGCTTCGTCGTACTTGTGCAAGATCGGCAATGCCAGCCTCGGAAGCTTCCGAGTGATACCGTATGTGGAACTGCTCTTCCAATTGCTTCCAAGTCCGGACCGAGTTCGGTGGCAGCGATGTGTACCACCCGAAAGCCGTTCTGTGAGGGATCGTGCGAAGAACCTCACACGCAGCTCGTCCGATGCTCGAGATAGTGCCCAGCTTGTGCCAAATATCGGCTCACATGCTCGATGGAGCTGGAACCATCCGATCCACTAAACTTTGTGAAGTCGGGGAGCCGATATTTGGGAGGTAGCGGGATCAATTCGTACTCGTTGGGGTACGGCTTGGTATAGCCGATTGTCCTTCTTTTCGGCATCATGCCGAACTGGTCTTTCAGAATTGTACAAATCTGATCCGCGGTGATGGCTGAAGGCGTTGAACCCTGAAGATTCGCCGGGGTGGCATACTTAGCCATCCATGCTTGCTTTTCCAGCTCTGAGCCAACTGCAGGAGCTGAGCTCTGGGGGTTTGTCGGAGTGGCATACTTAGTTAGCCACGTCTGCTTCTCAACATCTACCCCCGACGTTCCTCCTGCTGTTCCAGAAGTCCCCGTTGTTGCAGCTCTGGTTCGAGAGTGCCCGAGCCATCGCGGCCTCGGCACGTATGCGCACGTGTATCCATGCGGGATCTCCTTGGGCGCCTCCTGTAGGAATTGGTAGTCACTAGGGTCACCACCAATCTTGTAGACGACGTAGGCCGATGAGTTCGGCACTTCTGGTGCTGCCAACGCGAACGGCAGTGGTGGACGGGAGTGGAGTGGCATCTCTCCTTGGTACGTCCCGCAGCCGGTCCCGACGGAGAGTACCGATGGCTCATGATTTCCTGGATCACGCGAAGAGCGACACGCTCCAAAGTGTTCACCGAGGCTCTCGGAATGGCGGTGCAGCCGAATGAGCCACCATGAAGTTGATCTCCCGACGCAGCCGACCTGGTGCGTTCTTCCGACGGGGCGGACAGGTCCACTCCATCGAGCGCGCCTTCAGGTGAGAACCCCTTCCACCCGATGCCATGGGAGCGGGTTCTCGTGGAAAGAGCCGATGAGGTCGGCTTCGAGGACCGCCTTGATCTCGTCATGCTTCTTCTTGAGCTCGTCGGCCGGATCCTCGTACTTGACCGGAGTGCCTTCCGCCATCTCGGATGTAGATGGCGATGCGGTGGATGTCGAAGATGGTCCCACCGGGCGTGCCGAAATGTGTTGCGGTCGAAACCCACCGGCGGGCAGCGACCGGCAACACCGTAGAGCCGGGAATCTCCCGGGACTGCGGGCTGGCCCCGGTCCCTCCGAGCGACGGCCCGCAAAGCCTCTCGCGCACACGTCCGATGCTGATGCAGGGCGTGCCACCCGACCTATACCTGGTCGGGAAGGTGTTGGATGATGCCTCGCTTAGTTTCCTGCATGGCATACACGTAAACGTTAAATACGAGCCTCAATCGGCTCTCGGGTTATCTCGTGAATCGGCTCAAAGAGCCGATCCACCCATGATTCATACAAGGTGTACGCATATATGGTGGTCCTCGCTTGATCAAGATAAAGCTAAAGCGATCTACGACGATTTAGGGTTTTCACCGCATAATCGGATCGTCCTACTCACGATTGGGCCTCGCGGCCACGCACGGTGATCGTGAGCCGGTCCTAGACAAGGCCTAAAAACCAACACGAGGTTGATCCCCGGAACATCCTGTCTAGGACTAGCAAACGACACCCTACGCGCCGCTGGATTCTCCAACCCTTTGTAAGGCCTAACTATTGCAGATATTAAACTAATCCTTGAAGAACAAGGAGCAATCGTAACGGATCGGATCTACTAAACGATGATCAAGCGGGTGCCGCCCTTACACCCGTGACGAGCGTAAGGGCGGCTAGATGCCTAAGGGTTGCACGACGATAGCATATGATACGAAGAACAATGCTAACCCTAAGACACCTATGATAACTACGTTGCTCTCCATCAAAAAGGCTTCAGCACGAGCAACGCATGGGGGACGAGTAAACGCAGGCCGCCTAGATCGCAAGATGCGATCTAGGCAGCATGGTGCTTACCCGGAAGAAACCCTCGAGACGGGGGAGTTGGCGATGCACCGAGATTGGTTGTGGTGAACGTTGGTTGTTGTTTATTCCATAAACCCTAGATACATATTTATAGTCCGGGGACTTTCTAATTCGAGCGTGCACCGAACCGTGCACGGGTAAAATTCTAACTTCTAAACTAAGATGCGATCTACTATGTTACAGATACACGGGCAATTAGCCCAAACTTGGTATGCAAGGCCGATTCATGTATTTCTTCCATGTATATCCTTCAAGTCCATCTTCAATCGCGGCCCACCTCTGATCCGGTCAAATTCTGGTGATAACACATGCCCCCCTGGTTTTGGAAATGACATTTCCAAAATCATTACGCTTTCCTTTCGTCGGGTCATGTCGGGCAGAGCAGGACTGCCGCGGAATCTTCCAGTATTTCGCCTCGCCTCCTTGGCTTCCCTGCACGAATTGATAATTTCGGCATCACGTCCTCGAGAACCGTTATGGCACTAAATCTCCACTACACCCCCTTTATTTATCTGTGCCGAACGGTTCGCCACTTCATCCCCTTGCTCGTTCCGTCCACCGGCGCCCAAAAACCCTCTTCCCCTGTAGCAATGTCTTCCCCTTCCTCTTCCTCCTCAAGCCTCCCTCTCCAATCCTCGCCGAAGAGCAAGAATGAAGACGATCTCCACTCCGGGGCGAACCCCACCTCCTCCGACAAGGAGGAGAAAAAAGGAGAAGTAGTGAAGACAACGGCCTCCCCCTCCGCCGGGCTCCCGCCGAAGAAGCGCTCCCGCATGTGGGCGGACAGCGAGGACGAGGATGATGACGAAAGGATGCAAAGGTTTGATCTCTCTCCGAACGATACAATCAAGTTACTCACTCGAGAGCCCTCTTGATAGTACGACCAACTATCCTATAAACTGGTCTCACAACTACACCACGAGACCGATAGGAAATAAACCCTATAAAGATCAAACCTCAACCTTGTGCATTAAACTTGATCTAGATGATGACGATCTTGACCGCAACAAGATTGAACGCCTTTCTTGATTGTGCTTGCTTGATGAAGTCTTGCGGATTGCTTCCCATACTCCACGTACTATGGGAGAGCTTCTTCTTCGGTGAATCTTCACATATCCATGATAATCATATAGACATCAAGATTAAAGCTTATAATCTCTTTAAGATGGCTCATCTTGAACTTGCACTTTATTTCTTATTTCTTCATAGTGTTGAAGTCTTGAAGATACACGTGAGAGCTCACTTCATCTTCTTCTTCAAGACAGACTTGTCACTTGATTTTCTTCATTTTATTCTTCTTGTAACCTTGAATCCAACATAAGGATCAAGCATTGCCTATGGAAAATCCTACAAATATAACTCGATGCAAACATTATCCCCGAGGGATTGTCATTAATTACCAAAACCACACACGGGGCGCCATGCAATTTCACAATCTCCGAACTATGTACCAAGAGACGCACCATGTGAGGCTACTCAGGATAGCCGACCAAGGAGATTTGGTGTTTTTGGGCCAGAGTCTTTGGTGTTTCACACAGAAGTCCCGTCAGCAAGGGCACTGGAATCTCCATCCTGAAGATCAAAACCGCAACAGATTTTTTAGGGCTCTCTCCAACAAACATGCGAAGGTTTAGTGGATGAATTTTGGTATGTGTACGCGATTTGATTTCACCCCTGCCTTCCAAGGTGCAATCCCTCTTGATAGGGAGAAAGCTTTTGAAGTTCAACGGTGATGGGGGAAATAAGCTCTAGAACCCTAAAAACCATAAGGAAGAAAAATAGTTTTATAGGGAACCCGAAAAATGGCCGTTTGAGTAAAACTAGGCCATCCAGTGTCAACCTGGTCCGAGTGTCGGTCGGACCAGACTAGGGACCAGATACTCAAAAACGTACCCCCATTGAATATGGGTCTATTTTGATCTAGTTATCGTTTGGTATAAACTAGCCAAAACACCTTGTCTGATCCTAGGACTGGTCAGACCGGATCCACAATAGGCAAAAAAAAACTACTCTCACGCAAAAGGTGATATTTTCATCTGAAATCCTAATTTGGAAAACATGCGCTTTTGGGAAAGCTCTAAAATATCTATCTAAAGAATAATACAAAAACCAAGAAATAGCAAGATATAACTACTAACATTGTAAATGAATGATCTCTGAAATAACAACCATCCTCGAAACTTGAAAACTTAATAGAAGATACATACAAATTCTGTTTTTGACGAACTTAGAATTGTTAAAAACTAGCAACACGATCAAGAACCTCACAAAAAGAAACACCAAGAAGCAACAAAATATGCAGATTTAAAGTATAAAAAGGATTGAGCTCCATATGATGATAGACCAAGCTACTCAACTCGAACCTTTGGTCCGCTAAGAGGAAAACCTAGCAAAGATATACCTTTTTCTTGTGCATGCCGCTTGATCTTAATGACTATGCTTTATGCTACCTTCACGCCAGAATCCTTCACTTTTTTTTTGAGGGTAAGAGAGCCTTATATTAACGATGTAACATACGAGTCATGTCCTGTGTTACAAAGTCCTGAATCACATCAGGAAGGTTGTCTCTCCAGATGCAGCTGCCAGCCGAACTAGCCGTTCTAGCCAGGGCATCAGCCACCCCGTTGTTCTCTCTTCCGGTGTGCAAGATTTGGTGATCATCCGGATCCTTCGGTAATGATTTGGCTTCATCATATGTTGCCCAGCTTCTTCGATCTGTCGATGTGGCTGGCTCGAAGTGCCGTAACCGCCCTTGCACAGTCCAGCTCCAGTATGATCCTGGTGTAGCCCATGTCCTTCAACAATTTGATCCCACGCAGAGCAGCTTTGGCTTCAGCCTCTTCTGTGTCGTCACAACTGACCATTGTTGTTTGTGGAAGATGCACAATTTTCTCCCCATAAGCCACTACGGGATATCTTCATTAAAGGACATATCCACATATCCATTATCTTCAAGCATACTATCTTCTCGTGATGCTTATCCTTGAACTTCATTTGTCAACCTTGACGACCATCACTACTCAATTTTATCTTCTCACGGGCTCCATGAAAACTTCCTTTTGGTGCATGTCCATGGTAAGATATCTAACCCACATAGACACACAAAGCACATAAATCATGGGTTAGCTCACAAACATCGATTGACACATGATTACTATACCATGAGATCACTTGATCCCATGTGGTACATCCTTCATATTTGGTGTGTTGCCTTTGCTCTTTTACTTAGCCAATCGTGTATCTTCTCATGCTCTTTCACAATATTTTGATGTACATATAGAATTCTTCACTTCATTGCATGCTTTCAACATATATAAAATGTTACTCGATCAAACGTTCGAGTTAAGAGGTTGAGGTAGAAAAAAGACTGCATGAGCCAGTCCATGACCTAAACCACCAGCTGCACGAACATATAAAAATTGAAATGACCAAATGGTGGCAATCTATAACTTGTGACATCCTGGAAAATAAGGAAGAACCAATGCTCCCAATGAACATTAGTTAAATGCATGTCATTGGATTTAGTATTCACTCCAGTTGGGGTTCAATTACATAGTTCCAGACCAAATTATGAACAACCATTAGCCATATAAGCCGTGCTTACCTATCATGACTAAATAAATCTAAATGAAAATGTTAGTTCATAGGGATTGCATTAAATACCAAAAACACAGTTAGGGCAATATGCTCTTTGAGACATCATTTTCGGTCCAGTTCCGATCCTTGGCTCATGATAGACATGCAAATTAAGTAAGCCCTTTGTCCAGCACCCAAGACAAAAACTTTGGACACGCTGATGTGACTTACCGGAAATGTGCCTATGAAGATAGCATAGCTAGCCGCACCGCCTCCTTAAACACACCAAACAACTTCTTGGGGGCCTGTGTCGGTACGAGTCCCGCCTAATGAGGGAAATTACCCATGGGTACCTAGCCCGGTTGTGTAGGGTTTGGGTACTCTTTTGTATGCATGGGCTGGCATCTAAAGACCTATGTAGGGTAGTGGTACGCTTACATACATGTGGTTATACCCGAACCCTACCAGATAAGTTGATGCGTGAGTCCCTAACTGACAATGTATATATGTGTGAGTGTAACCCAAACTTTCGCAAAGCCACTATCCTGTTGTCATGTATTTACTTGTGAGTTGTGAAGTGTGAAGTGTTACATGTATTCATTTGTCTTTAGTGTAGATAGAGTTTGATACCTATGGATAATAGTATGTGCACGGTTTTGTACACATGAGCGGTATGGGTATGACCGTATAGATATCGTTATGGTATTGTTATACCCGCACTATGCCCAAACCATTGCTATCCTAACTATCTCTGACCTCTAGTGCTAGACATATGTCGATTATAGCGTGCAAGCTTCTAGCTCTACAGATTTTCCAACCTCGGTGATGTAGGCCGGAGAGCAACTTGGGAGGCCTGCTCGCATTTGGAAGTCCAAAATGAACAAATAAACAAATGGTAAGGTCGTTAGCCTGTTAGTACTCATGAAAACTAGTGTACAATAATCCAAAAAATAGTTATTTGATGCTTCTTCTAATATTTAAGTGAAATGTGTATCCACCAGAAATTTGTTTGGAGAGAATTAGAAAAGAATATTTAGGAGAGGGAATCTCTTGAACTAAGGCTCATGTGAACCCTGCAAAAAAATAGAACCCACCACTTCTGCTCCGGTGCTCCTCCCTTGATAAAACTTTGGTTGCGTAAAAAATAAGAACGGTGGAGATCTTCTCGTACTACTTCGTAAGCGAGGCACGATCGTAAAATTATAAAATCTGACATCTACGTAGAGCCACCCTTATGGCCCCATTGTTTTTTACGAGCAATTCACATATGTGTGGCGTACTAATACGATCACGTGCGTGTGTGTGACGTAATGTGTGGGGTTATGTTACACATATGGGATTGTTAACTGGTCACGTGATATTTCTTTCTAACGCTACATATGTATACATCCAGGTATGCATGGGCTGGATATGGGTTTCGGTGGATTGGACATAGGATAAAAAAAAAAACCAAATATAATCCCTCAACTTCGGGAGCACTAGAGCAGGGCTCGTGAACCCGCATTGATTTCGTCTCATCTTCTCATAGGTAGTAAGTGATTATATTTTTTTTGCGATAACTCGATACCTACCGGTGTGATCTGTTTCACAACTTTTCGAACATAGAAAGTACGACTTTTTATGGCTATTTTTTGAAAAATTAGGTTCACATAGACCAATGTTCTGTTGTGCATTTTCCAACATCTTGCTAGTAATTCTATGAAACCGAGGCATGGAAAAACATTTCCAAATTTCTTGATATTATTTGGCCAAAAAAAGTAATCTCAGAACCCTACGAAAATCAGGCAGCGCAGACCACGCGGGCCTATATCCTTATCGAAGAAATGAGAATCCACCCTCTGGCGCGTGGGGCTGTTGGAGAAGTGACCAGACCAGGGCAGGGCAGCACACTTCAAACTGCGACGATATGATTGGTCACGAATTGTCAAGATCTACTTGAGCCGGCCAAGCTAGTGTAGGCTTTGTGGATACAACCCGCACGGCACGGCGTACCGATGGATCCAGGCCGTACGTGCCCAATGCCCAGGGACAGGGAGTCACCAGCCAGAACAGAAGCAAGAGCCTCCACTGCTCACGGGTCATGTTTTTGGTGTCAGGCGTGTGGCAGCATATGAATGGCCTGTGCGTCATCTCATCTCCGGGTTTGGTGCTTCGCACGGGGGCGCGCCTCACGGATTTCGTCCTTGTGGTGTGGGGCGTTCCTTGTCACTGTGACACCCTGCACGCACGCGTACGGTGTGAATTCAGTGCTCGGAACCGTGCTTCGCCCCGAAGAGAAACTTCAAACTTCGTGTGTTGTTTTCCTTTTCCATGGGACGTATGCAATTCAGAATCGGAGCTACAGTAGCTAGGCACAAATAGTTTCCATTATTTTTGTTGTGGTTTTAGTTTCAGCTTCGCTAAGTGAGAGAAATTTCACGCGCACTCCTAGTTAACCGTCCGTCTCGCCTCGTCATGCCGGTCGGGTGCGAGTTTGAAACCAGTTTTGCGGAGTAATAAATTTTTGTTTGATGCATCAATTGAGTTTGGTACGTATCTGTGCGTGCATCCACGACGCATGTATGTTACTTCCGTTCGGTCGTCGTCTCTCCTCCCAGGCTATACCGGAAAACGAGACACATAACGGATGTAGAACTCTTCAATCCCTCATGTCTCTCTATCTTGCGGCAATTACTTTTACTCTCTAGTTTTTCTCATCCCGAACAGTGCATCCACAACCGTTCGAGAGAAGTTGCCTCTAAACTTGGAGAAGAGCCGAAAGGTGTTTTAGAAGCATCTCGTTGCAATGGCTCGCCTCCGTCCATGTGCTTCCTCGACAAATCCACGACTTCGACAACACCATTGGTGACAACAACAACAATGGCCGTGGTGATGTTGCAATGGCGACATTTTCGATCGCGATGTACGTGCTTCTCGTCTCGTATCAACTTATTCCATATTCAGAGTCGGTAGATGTGTTTAGTCGGATGTATATAATCAAATGCTGTTGCACTTGTGATGAGTTTTGGTGATTAAACTTTGGTGTAAATTGCCTAATAATCTAACACATGTAGTATCCATCTACTTTGGGATAAGTATCTACTATCAATCTAACCAAGAAACGTAGATTGTACGACGTTAGAAATATCAACGAATTGAGCAAATGTGGAAAAATAACGAAGAAGAAAGGATCAAACGCCAATACGATACCATCCTTTAATGGACACGATCCAAGCTGGCACCTGGCATTGAGGTGCTCACGGGTCACGTCGCTCCAGTGCCAGCACCACACTTCACAGAACTCACTCACAGTAGCACTACAGAATCGGAAGCAAGCATGCCAGCAGCGATGCACCAAGCTACGTTCACGCCTTGATGGTCCGTCAGAGAGGTCGGCGACGGTGGCATTCGGGGAAGACGCCACGCCCCCTGTTCTTCAGCTACGGGTACGTTTGGTTTGTGCCCCAACTAGCCCCACCAATTTTTTGGCATGACCAATGCAAGGGCATGACCAAAATATTGGTAAAGTGTTGTTGTTTGGATGGCAGCCATTGTATGTACCAAAAAATTGGCAAAATAGCCCTCTATTTGCTTTGCCACCAACTGCAGTATGCTTCTCCAAAATATTCAACATGCCTACTTCGCTTATTTATTAGTACAACTAGAACAATACTACGATGTAGTCAAAGAGAAAGAAAAAAAAACTACAAAACGTAATACCAGCTGCTGCTGGAACTTCCGTCACGCATGGAGCACCTGGTACATGCACTTGCTAACCACGGTTAATTATTATCCAAAGAATCGGAAGTTCTGAACACCCTCTGTATACACTAATTATAATACTCGTATAAAAATATGTGGGACTCACACTCACCTAGACGGGAGAGGCAAGTCACGGGGTGCCAATTTTTTGGCGCAGCTTTTGCTCGCCCTCAACTTGCCCGTGCGTTGGCAATATTTTACACGGGCGCGCGCCCGGACCGGTTGGCGGGCCAATTTTTTTGGCGATGATCCAAAGGGTTGCCAAAATTCAAGGGCTAGCCAATATTTTGGCAGGGCCAGCTTTGGTCGTCATCCAAACACACCCTACATACACATACAGTACGTCGCCTGCTTCCTCCAGCGAGCCTCCTTCAATGGCCTGGACCCCCTTTCCCGAACACGGACATGGGATCGAACAAAAGGAGGTGTCCTTCCTCTCCACTGAATCAACTGTGGAGAACAGGCGGCGCAGGCCTTGACCGGTCACCGCCCTGCCTGCCTCCCTGCGGCGAGGAAGTTAAGTGCGCTGCGCGTCTGAGATGACATCGTGGTGCCTGCCGCGGCACGGAATGCCATGGATTTCGAACGCTCCCTCCTGGATCGATCTATCATCAAGCTGTGACTGTGAGTACCTGACGAGCTGCAGCAGAGAAAGAGGACGGCCAGGTGATAATGGTAGGAGAAGGTTTACGTGTCACATTAGCCAAAAATTAAACAGTACAAAATATTTTTCATTACCACATCATCACCGCCTCCTCTTTGATTTTTTCTGCAAGCATTGTCGAGGTAATTGCTTGTTTTCGAAAAAATGCGGGCATTACTCTCTTTTCCAAAAATTTCCATGATACCAACATGACGAGAGATGCCATGGCCTTTCTTGATTGACCCCTCTCGTGAACTCCGTCCATCCACCACTTTTTGGCACTATGCATGGCTTGCCAATCTCTTAGTTCCACATCATGAAGATCAAACCAATTCTTGGCCGACTCTTCAACTTGGTAACAAAGCTTGCATGAGCATAGCCCACAATTTTGCCATCCTCTTTGTTCGAGTCTATCCTTCGTCTCTACCCGGTTTTGGAGAATCAACTAAGAGAAAATTTTGCACTTTAGTGGCGCCCATGGCTTCCAGACCAAGGTAGACATTGGAGAGTGGGTGAGACCTTTTGTATGCCGATTTAGTGGCATAGCGTCCATCATTGGAAAGCTTCCAAGAGCTCAAATCCTTCGCATAATTGTCTAGGAGCACACCGTCAAGCATTTCTCAAAAATTGCTGAATTGGGCGATTTGTTCCAAAGAGAGGTCATCTTAAGCATTAATTTGGGCATCCCACAAATCATTTTCCAAAGCTTTGCTAACCGTGCATTTTTTCTTGGGGAGTTTAAAAATGAGTGGAGCAATGTCTTTCCGTCACGGTCAATTTAGCCAAGATGCTTCCCAAAAGAGCATTTTCTGTCCATTGTCAATAGTGACCTTGGTGGCCGCCACAAAGAGTTCATGATCTTGAGGAGCGCAAGTGTCTCCAAGCCCAACCAGCCACCCAAAGGAACACTCTTCTAATGCTATCAATCTTTATTAATACCTCCATCCGAATGTCGAGCACAGTGTTGTAGTCAATGACAATGCTAGTAAGCACCCACTTGACAAGCATTGAACGTTCGGCCATGGTGACCTGCTTCCACAGCCAAGGGATGAGCTTTAGAGAATAGTGAATTGAACTGTCAGTCATCACAAGAGATTTGCAGCCAAGAGAATTGAACTCCCCGGAAGATAAATTTCATGGTTTTCCGACAAACATGACTAGCCTAGGGTCTAGATTCAAGTCTCCGCTGAAACACCATCCAAACTACAGGTACAACAATAGCTGATACAGCAGAGAGCTACAAGGGAAACTAGCGCTAGTAATCTCCAGTCCACGCCTTCCAGTCCTTGTCGATGTTCTTCTCAGCCCACGCGATCGCGGCGCGCGTGGCCTGGGGCGCGCCGGGGAGCCCCTTCTCTTTGATCTCGCCCTTCATGTCCAAGAACGGGTGAACCAGGAGCGTGCCTGGACCACAGTAGTCGTGCTGCAAGAAATTGCTCAAGACCTGGAAACAGAGAATCACATCTTAGTGCTTTCACAGATTTCATGTTTTCATCTATTGCAAGAAATTGCACGCCTTGACTGCATCACAGCGACAGGCTTCAAGGTGCTTCTAAGCCTAACATAGGCTGAAGTGAAGACTTGCAGAGCTCACAGCATGTGAACATACAGTGACAGAATTCAAGCTAAGTTAGGCTGCAAGTTCTAACTAGTGACAACTGACAGAGACTATTCTCACACCAATATCATAATGGACAAAAGTTTCTTGGACCTGCAGTTTCTACATCCATCTTTTCCTAATGAAACAACCTATCTAAAGATGCTTTTACGACATCCATAAACTACAACTACCGGCGGCCCTTTATCGGCCTCTGTCACACAATGCAATCATCCGGCTGAACCCGTAATGAAAATGTTCAGATTTGTAAGACATGAGACTAATTCTTCAATGTTCATTCCCCTACTGATTCAGGACACCATCTTTGCTCTTTCACCAGGTTTTCGTGCAATACGAAATTCTTAGCCTAGACCGCGTGATTAGATTATTCAATGACCCTCAACAAAGACTCTGCTCGATGCACTAATGCAGGTAGTTTCAGGTTACAGCAAAAAGTACCTATACCATGTCCTGGAATGCCAAAATGGTACAGTGTGAGCAAGTGAATTCAATGGATTCGTACCTCGGTGCAGACGTCGACGATTTCCTCAACGTGCTCCCCGAAGTAGTCCGCCTTCTTCTGCTCCAGCCGCCACATCATGTGCTCCCTGAACCTGCTCGTCTCCTGACAGAGGCAACACCACAAGCCGCACGAATGGGTTACAGACACACAAGCGCCGCAGCAGAATGAAACGGAGCAGAAGCTCCGCCTCGACAGGAAGAAACAGGGGGATAATGCAGGGACGCGCTGACCTGCTCGGCGAACTCCGGGATGGGGTCCGGGAACTTGTAGTCCTCGAAGGCGGCGCTCTTGGCGCGGCGGCACACGACCTTGGCGAGTCGCGGCCGGCGGCTGCGCAGGCAGAGATGGCTGCTCGGCCGCGTGGACCGGGCCGGACGAGGGGAAGACGAGTGAGGAAGAAGAGCGGGGTTTAAGGCCGCCGCCGCCGCCCACACCCTCGTCGCCATGGCTGCTCGTCACCGGGGTTTTACGGCTGTGTCTTCCTCTCCTTATCGGTTCAGGACTTTCGAGAGGGATTTTCTTTTGTGCGATTTCGTCTGGGGCACGCCGTCCGATTTAGAAGCGAAGGCCAGGATTTTCTTTCCTAACGCTGGCCATTCCTGAAACAAAATTTCGATCGCACTATCCTGGCGTTTTAAGCAACTGGAGTTCGGTTTCTGTGATCCAAGCTGAAATTTTACCATCCACTAAAAATTTGCAAGTAATCGCTGCTGAAAAGAAAGAAAAAAAAGTTCATCCATTGGAAGGGTGTCAGACAGTGAACGAAATAGCACGTGCTCAGACACAGAAATGCAAAGACAGCAGTCGGCACAACCAGACACGTAGAACACAGCGAATTCATATAGTTATCAGACATCAAGGCGCCATGAAAGATCCCAGGCCAAAAATTTATTGAAACATCTATAGCAGAGCGGATCCCCAGGTAAATGAAACCTTCACTTTGTGTACAAGTAACAAACAGGCAGAGAAACTAGCAACTGAATGACAAATAAGGTCAACCTTGTTTGTTTTATTTTACATGATAAGATCGACACAGTAAGCTCGAAAGGAGTGCTGATAAAATGCCAGTTTATGAGATGAAACACTTTCAGGTAGATCTAAGTGCTCGGTCACGGTTGCATCTCCTTCATTGCGTGCTTGCCGCCAGTGAAGCGATCTGGTAGCTGCAGGCTGTGCAAATGAATAAACAAACATTGAGTCAGCAAAACTATGAAGTGAAACACCCATAATCAGATGCAAAATAAACCACGCTTTCTATATTTGCTCTACGCCGGAAAAGGTCTAAGTAGCATTCTGTGATTCACAAGATTTTTCTTTAAAAAACGAGAAATTCAGCTAATCTGGTTAAAGTGCTGCATCCTAGTGCTACCTGATCAAGTAGTACAAAGGACAGAAGTTGGCTGAAACCTATTGTGTACTGAAGTGCAGGACCTGTTTCTAGAGTTCAAGATTGTGAAATAAAGCTGTACTCAAACTTCAAGACAAAGCCTGTTTCAAGGATCATGTTTTCTGGAACACGCATTTAAATACATGACATTTGTACTAGAAGGGTGCCATGAAAAATGCTGAGTTGTATAAGCAACTTTACTACTTCAGAGTGAATTTTCAGATGATCAGTCACTACGGCCATAGTGGGGCGACTAACAATACCGATAAATCAGATATACAGTGAAATTGTGTCTTTAAGAAACATATATCCTCTTCGAGGTTATGTAATTGTGAGTGTTTGTTACAGGAATTCATGCAACTGAAACAAACACACTACACATTATAAGTTCTTCTCAAACGGCAACTCGGCACTAATGAAATAATGCTGTATAATACACTCGACGGCCAGTACAAGGACTCCAAACAGAAAATAAGTGTCACAAATAACAGAGTGGATTGCCAGAATTCATATGAAAAAATAGCTACCGTATGGAGTTGACAGGTCTAGTACACTATCACAGGATTAAACATGAGGAACAGCACCAGACAGAAAATAAGTGCCACAAATAATAGAGTGCATTGCCAAATTCATACAGAAAAATAGCTACCATATGGAGTTGCCAAGTGTAGAACACTATTACAAGATTAAACACGAGGAACAGAATAGCCTATATTGTACTGCTAGGAATTAATCAACATAGCCTCAGCAATGCTTATAGTATTAAAGCAAAAGCTTTTAATCCAAGGAACTGACTATGGAAGACATGTTAATCAATAAGAAACCAAGGATACTACCATTTCTCCTGTAATATCAAAACCGTACTACAAGTTATTTACAAAAGTAGAAACTTACTATCCATGTCTTCGAATTACAGGAAAATACCATAAAATGAACAGCTAACAAGGTAACAAGCATATGACAGTAAGGAGTGGTAACATCCATTTACAAACTGAAACATTAATTATTGTGCAATGCAGTCCTTTAAAGTTAAAGATCTAATGCACAAAAATAAGAACTGGTAAGAAACACCCAAAAGTAAGATACATACCAGCAACAACAACAAGGGTGAGAAAATTCCCAATCTTGGAGACCTGTTTCACATTGTTCTTGAATGATTTGAACCTCTTCAAAGCAACATCTTCCTCTAGAAGCTGCAAGTAATGAAGAGTCAAAACCAACCAATGGGAGGAAAGAAAAACACACTGCAGTGCAGGTTAATTAAAAAACTGTATAGAAAGCTCTCAAAGGTCAAAAAGTAAGGTAACATGAAACTAGCACAATGTAAAAATAAGAAACTAAACGCTACTTTGTAAGACACTGTTGACTTAAAGCCTTGTGGTATGCAATCTAATAATAGGAACACCAAGGAATCTTGCTTGCACAACTAGCCTTCACCTAACCCACAGTTTGCAACAAACAAATATGATGCTCGTATGAAAAACTTAGCGCCAACTGAGTTGCCAGAAAAAGCACAAGACACTAGATCAATTTCAGTGCTACATCTGAAGTACCGCTTCTGCAAAACACTACCAGGAAAATAAAATAACTAAAAGCTTCACATTTGCAGAAATGTGATTATTCCATCAAGACAACAATATCGTGATCACCAAAATCAGAGTTCGATAGTAAGTATTGCACCACCCTAGAATTTAACATAGAAATCTTTAGTTACCCACATATGAGAAAAACTAAACTACCATGACACAAGACACCATGTCAGCGATACAAACCACCAAAGATCAGCAAACAAAGGCATTACGCTGATAGACTCTGACAACATATGATGCACTCTGTGGGAATAAGGACACACAAAGATAATATGCCTTCTGCATCATTCAGCTTGTCATACTGCACATATCAGGAATTCAGGATCTCTTTCCTATGCATCATATAACACACAACACATTGCTACTACGCATGAACGTCAGATATATCAACGGTTACCACGCTGATAACCTCATAAGCATCAGCATTAGGTACCACCACTGCAGTTCGCAAACCTAACTAGGGTATCCAATCCCCACCCGGCGCATAAACTTGATGCCAGCCACTCTAATTAAAACCGAACTTTGTACGGCACTCCCGTTTCTCCTGTTACTATCACCCATCACGTACGCTAAAGGAAAATTCCCTAATCTGTGATCATAGCATCTCCGACAGTTTCATATCAGATCGAATCGAGGTTGCGCGCAGATCATACGGAGATGAATGATCTGTAATACCGAACACAGGACTCGCGGCGAGGAGAAGTGACCTAAAACAATCTAGCGATCTAATCAACAAAGGGGACGGGGAGGAGAGGGCTGACCGCTTTCTCGCGTGCGCCGAGCTCGACGTGGTACGCGCGGCGGGGCTGGACGTGAGGGGGCGGCGGCGGGGTCCGGAGGCGGGAGCGGAGGGAGAAGAGGAAGGCGGGTTGGGCCATGGCGGAGGCAGATGGGAGAGAGGGCGGCTCGAGGACGGCGAAGATGGAGAGAGATTTGGAGGAGGGCAGAGGAGCGGTGCTACTTTCTCGTTTTGGCCCCTGTGTAGATGCGCGGTTTCGCAATGGACCTGTCTACCTCATTTTCTCCTCGCGGTCACCCTTCGGATAGAAGGAATGATAATTTTTTTGTTAGTTAATCTAGATTATCAAAATACACCACAATGCTAAGTACAAGCTTAGTTAAGTTAGCCAAGTCTTGTGTACTCAATTCTCTATTAAAAAAGTTATTTCTATGTTTTCCAAGTGGTTCTTTTGGGATCCATCAATGTTCGTGTGAGTTGGTGTGATTGAGTCTGGGCCCTTGTGATTTACGATTTTTATTATTGATGACGATTGTTGGTGTGTTACTCTTTTGGAGCCTTAGCACGACGCGTCTATCTACTATAACAAGATTTATTTCGATAACTTTGTCCAGCTCTGACGAGAGAGGGGCAGGGCCGGTCGCATTTGGCCCGTTCCAATGGTTATAATGTTGCTAGGTGATCCAAAGACTATTTTTTTTTTATTTTCAAGATATTTTTTACTGCTATCAAATTTTACTAGTAATAAACTGATAGACTTTTCCGTATTAAAATACATGATTAAACCCACATAGACAGAGCATCGAGGATGTACAGAACATGCACACACCAATGCAAAGACTTACATAAAGATCCGAAAGAGCATACACAAACATCATCTCCAAATGAAAACACCACCTAGGGCATCTTAGATTCATGACGAAAGTGTGCTATCCACGACTAACAAGAAGGACATTAGGTACCATCATCTTGTGAAGCGTACCACGGAATCTCAATGACAAAGTGCCCAATCCAAGTTGTCCAATCAAAATGAAGACCTAGCCGGTTGTAAATGCCGCCCCAAGAAATCGAAGAAGCAAGCGCCCAAAATAATCTCAAACCTCACAAGCGGACTCATGGGTTTTCCCTTCAGACAAGTAAAAAAGCGGGAGCAAGGCAAGAACCTCAAGACAATACCCATAGACACCACCATCATGTTTACATGATGACTGATGAACAAACCAAAGAACAACTACAACAATCTTGGTTGCGAGGTTGCTTAAAGAGAACATATGTACTAACATCATCCTATAATAACATCTTTATGTTTACAAATGGAAATGAGAGTGAACGCAAGTGATCAGCATAATCAGTTGAGCTCAAGTGAGAGAGAAACTCATCGGATCCTGGTATTATTTAAGATAGCCTTTTGTACAGGTAAAGAAAACTTCAACTACCGGCACATTTCTACAAAAATTAAGCTTCAACCCAACACAATCATGTACCTGGAAACTTGTCCTTGCGAAAAATGTTACCCCCTCCGAAGGCTCCGATCCATAATAAGTATCAAGGTTTCCAAATTCAAATTAAACCCCAACACTTACTATGGATCGGAGGGAGTAAGAAAAAAACTCTAAGACGTGCACAGCCGAGAGATCATATCAGTATCAAACTATCAATAACATATATAGTAGCATGCTTTCAGAATTACAACCGCAGAGTGTACATTGGGGCAGGCAGCCACAATTGTAATGCCTGAAATGCTCAGAAGCAACAAAAGAAATCTTACATAATTTGCATTACTTGGCTTATTACATTACACGCTTTCAAAAACAAGCTCCATACAAAACCAAGCCCCATATAGCCTGCCAACCCAAAATCTATACAACAAACTTTGTTTTCAATATAAACCATGTGACTGAAACAGCACACATAGTACTGAAAAAAATGCCCCCTTGGCAGGAAACTGTCAGCACATCGTTCTCCAGGTTAGTACCCCCATTCTTTGGGCAGCATCACCACTATGATCCCTGGCCATGAGTCCAGATAACTGCCCTACCCCAGCCCACTTCAAAGTTCAAAGATGGTACTTGCACCAAGCTGCTTGGACAGACATCTGGCTATGCAGTGTATCGCGAACAATCAAGCCTTGCAGACTATACTGCTGTTGTCGCCAATCACTAGCATTGTGCTATTGATGTCACTGTGGGATGAAATAGATGAACAAGTGTTGCTGTCTATTCAGTGGGCAGGATGACGCTCTCGTTTCCCACTGCTGGGCCCTCTATTTGGAGACGGTGTTTTACCACAGCCAGCTAACCTCATCACTGTTGGTGAAATGACAACAGTCAACAAAATATTTCATTAGCTGACTTATTTAGGTAAGGAAGCTATGCTTACCTCTTTCCCTCTCAAGCTCCTGGTCCAGCTCCTCTTTCCACTTCCGTTGCCTCTCAGCGAAGCTGATGCTGTTAACAGAAATAGGTCCCCAGTTAGGATCATGGACCAGTTACAGAAGAGATCAATGCACATAAGAGCAAATTGTCCCAAAACACTAGCATTTTACATCAGTTAATGAACAAGGAGCTTAAGCTCTAGTTTGGGTGGTTAATTTTTTGCAGAATACAATTTCACTTTTGAAGCAAGGGTAGGTATGTAACAAACCTTGTGCTATCCTGGACATCAATATGAACTTTATCCCCAAGCTCATTGAGTTGAGGGGAGGCTATTTCTCTCAAAATCCGGCTGCTATCTACACTGTCTCTTGAGAATTGCTTGCAGCAGCTCTCAGGTATCGTACTGTTTAAATTATTGTCACAAGGTGCTGCAGGACCTCCTCCTCTCATCTTACTTGGAGGCGACTTTCCGCGAGGGGGTAGTTTCGGACTATTTATGAATTTTCCATTGGAAGGTTGATCAACTCCCTGAGAATTCCCAGCATTCGCTGTATTGTAGAATTCTTCATATAAAGGTGTTTGTAGCTTCTTCAGATCAAGAGCCTGAGAAAAAACCAGTAAATATCATTTAAGTATTAGCAGTAAGGTACTGAATGCTTGTAGTCTCATAAATGTTAAGTACCTTCTCATCAAGAAATGCTTCTATTTTTGACTCCGTAAGTACATCGTCATCTTCACAACTTCCCTCCCGAGGGAAGGTAAAATCATTTTCGGTCATGCTGTTTTCAGTATGCTTGGCTAATCCACCAAATTCCCTTGATTGATGAGAACTTTTCTCTGGGCTTATGTCATACTTGTTGTTCCAGTCATCAAATGGTTCAGACATAGGATTATAGCTCTGGAATTGACAGATGCAGAAATTCAACATAAGATAACAATTTCGTTCATAATTCTATTTTGAAAGGCAATACAAAAGATCACATTAAATTCTTAGAGAAGTTTACAGACAAAGTAAAACTCTTACAGATCCAACTGCTGGGTGGTCATCTTTATCAGCAAACTCACAAATGTCATCATCATCACAGCTACCCTCCCACAAGGGTTTGATTTTCAATGATCTGTTGGAATTAATAGTAGACCAGTTGCCAGAATGATTCACCCCCCTGGAAGCGATTAAATAAGTTGCAAGTTCATGAAATAGAAATGTGATTGTGGAGAATGCAGCAAGCTCTGAAATTAGAGGAGTTACTTACAACTCTGTTGGCGTGCACGCATCATGTGCAGGAAGCTCATTGACAGAAGCATCCTGTGTTGTTGGTTAGAGGTTAAGTTATTACTAAGCCAAAGAAGTTCAGCAAATGATATCGTTATGCTAGCAATCTAACCTTCAGTGTTGTGCGATTGAGTGGCTGCCGGTCGTCAAATTCTCCGGTGACAAATGGATGCTGCAAGAATATGTTTAATATGTCAATTTACAAACAAACAACAAAAAATATCATCATACACTTAGAATCACAGAAACATTTAAGATGCAGCAAATCAAATACTATACCTTTAATAAATCTGACGCACTAGACCTCAGCTCTGGTTCCCTAAAAGATAACCATAACACAGTCAGAAACTATAGTTTTTAATTGAAGGAAGTTTGGTAATGCTTTTAGACAAACTTAATGATTAAGTTGAAATGACAATCATAGGCATACTTCTGCAGGCATTTCAGCAGAAAATCTTTAGCCTCTGGCGAGATATGTTCAGGTATTGGTGGGTGTGACTTTGTGGTTCCGACATGAAATAGAAGTGCAACCTGAAAAGAATTTTTTAGTGCAATGAATAACCAAAAAAAATCATTTCTCTGGGATCTGGGAGGATAAAGTTTACCTCCTGATACTGTTGGCTCCATGGTGGTTTACCAGTAGCCATTTCAATTACTGTGCATCCCACACTCCAGATATCTGCAGAGCTGAGAGATTTGAAGGGTGAGGATGAGCTCATAATATAAGAACTAGTAGAGAATCAGACGAATGAAATGGTGTTTACATCAAATGGTACTTTCTTACTGGTAGGTACAAGTTAGACATCTATAAGATGATAAGAATCAATTGGAGACAATAACAGCCAAGCATATTCGAAAGAGAATTTTAAAAATCAACTGATTATCACACAGTAATATATGCTGTAAAAAAGCTTACTGCTCAGCTTGTTCTGTGCTTGGACAATACCACATACAGAAAGCAAGAAACTAATAGCTCAAATGGAATTGTAAGCTCATACGGACACAGTTAATGTAACTAAGGAGGTAGACACATCGTCCTGACTGAGTCTAGTAGTGGATAGTCGGTAACCAGATCCATGACTTGCTATAACGTTTTCACTTCCTAAGATAACATTTGAAATGTTTAGCTTTTTTCTTAAAGTTTTGGGAAAATGTAGAACTAAGAAAATACTCCCTCCGTTCGATAATTCTTGATGCAGATTCGGACGTATCTATGCACAAAATGTATCTAGATACATCCAAATCTGCAACAAAAATTATGGAACGAAGGGTATAGTACTCTGGGATTAATTAGTAACAGGGGCTTTGGGTGTGTCCAAATTTAAAAAGAAAGGTAATAAATAAGGTACTGAAAGGGTTTCACATACAAGGTGTGCCCACTCCCGACAATTACTTCAGGTGCCATCCAATGTGGCGTGCCTTTCATCGTTTTAGCTGCTGTCATAGTAGCCTGACACCAAAACATTGAACATTATCTCCAAGTGCAACAACATGGGATTAACTTGCACAAAGAAAATACATGAAAGAATCATGACATCTCCTAATGATAAATAAAATTGCAGCAGGCAGATACCTTATCACAACTATGATGCAAAACACGTGCATAATTATTAAGAATACGTCCATGCTAAGGGTTTTCTCATGAGAGAAGTAATCATATGGATCGGTGAAGCTAGGAGGCTGAGCACAGTAACATAAGATCATGCTACCCCATAAGAAGAAAACAAGAAGAATAATAATAAGTTCTTGGGGGGGCATTCCAGTGACCAGAGTCAGATCACTCGGAAATTTGAAATATTGTGATTGTTGAGCACCCT
Source organism: Lolium rigidum (assembly GCF_022539505.1). Lineage (NCBI taxonomy): Eukaryota > Viridiplantae > Streptophyta > Magnoliopsida > Poales > Poaceae > Lolium > Lolium rigidum. The sequence continues at coordinate 184,441,439 of NC_061512.1, read as the reverse complement.
TTGTAGAAAAATATACCACATCAGGTACATATCATCTTCTTGCTTTACATTACCAACCATTCCTATTCTAATTTAATGTACGAGAATTCTACTTCATTTTGCAGGCCCTCCTATGCCTCATATGTTCCTAGGATATAATTCAATTTCATTAGTATTCTAAGTCACATCACAACATTATCTTGTTTCCTTTGTCATCACTAGCGCATGTTTTTATTCTATTTAGAAATTGCACCTTTAGCAAACAAATATATTAATTCTTGGATGTAATCCTGCACAAAACCAAACTCGCTCCCTCATATTTCGTGTGCAATGGTAGTTTTGTGCAATAACTAAGTATTCATAATCTGGTACCATAACTAGACATGGGAGATTTAGAATGTGCTACTGTGTTACGAAATATATTAGTTTTATCACAGGTCAGTTGTCTCGAGTCTTGACGAGTACATGAATGCTTGTACGTTCCAAGTTTGATAAAAAGAAACTGGGCATACAAATTATCAGCTCGACTTCAACAGCACATAGAACATCAAACTTACCAACTTGGCAACTTGCTTAGATGCCCCAAAATCGGCAAGTTTAATGCACCCTTTGTTGTCAACAAGAATGTTTGCGCCCTGAAACAAAAACCCCAGAATCATCAAGCTAAGGAGCACGACCAAACGATCAACGACACAGAGGTTACATCATCTGTCCAGGCTTCAGAGTTTGTACCTTAATGTCCCTATGTATAATTGCATTCCTATGCAGATATTCCAGCCCTTGCAGAATCTGCCTGGTGTACTTCCTAATGACCTGATCAACACATGCAAGGCATCAGTTTCTCTTCTGCGGCAACATCGCAGAAAACCGCGGGGGTTGATGGTTGGTTACTTACCGCCTCCGGGAATGAACCGAGCTTTCCGAGAAGCGATTGGATGGACCCTCCAGGAACAAACTCCAGCAGGATGTTCAGCGTGTCTTCCTCGCGGACGGTGCCAAGGTACCTCTTCTCAGACGACAGAAAGTGGGTCAGACAACTACGGTCTAGCGGCTTAGTACAGATTCTAATGTGTAATCGATATTCTGTACTCACCACAATGTTGAGGTGCGACAGGTTCTTCAGGAGCTTCACTTCCTCCTCGAGCTCTCTGATATGCGCCTGGTGGTAAGAAACAAAGGGCACCACAAAGCACCTCGTATAAGAACACCCTCTTCAACAGAGTAAATTGGTAAGGGAATCGGTTGGGGAAATGGTACTCACTTGGGCCTTCTCCCGGGTGGCGTTGGTGCTCCCGATCAGAACCTGGAACCAAACAGAGGAGAAAGTCAGTTTGGGGGAATTCCGAGGAGTGTTGGGGCCGTGGAAAAGGAAGTACGGCATGGCGAAGCCCCAGTACCTGCTTCACCGCGAGGAGCTCGCCGGTGTCGAGGTTCATGCCGAGGTAGACCTGCCCGAACGCGCCGGACCCGATCATCTCGCCCTTCCGCCACCGGATCGGCGGGTTCTCGTCCGCTCGCCCTCCCCCGCCGTCGTCGGCCGGCACGGGCACGGGGGTCGGCGGCAGCAGGCGGCGCGGCGGCGAGGGGCTCTTGGCGATGAGCCCGAGCAGGCCCATCCCCCTGGACTTGCGGAGGCAGGAGCTGATCCGGACGCCGATCCCGCCGCCGGGGGGCCCGGCGGGGGGCTCCGGGGCGGCGGCGCTGGTGCGGAAGGCGATGGAGCGGCGCACGGAGTCGAAGAGGTCGTGGAACCCAGGGCCGCCGCCCGCGGCGTCCCGTCGCATGGCCGGCCGGGGGGGTCTAGGGTGGTTCCGGCCCGCGCGCGGCCTCGGCGTCGTGTCGGCGGCGGCGGCGGGTGGTGGGATCGAATCGGGGAGGGGGGGAGTGGGGAATGGAGACGCCGCCGCTCTCGGCAGCGGGATTTTGAAAATGTGGGGTTTGCGGGGGATGGCGAATGGACGGAGATGCCCCTCGCGACCGTTGGGGAAGGGAGAAACGTGTGGCCGCGTTGATTAGCCGGGGAGGAGTGTGCGGTGTGCGCGAGGACCGAGCGCCACGTCAGGCAGGTGTGGACAGGAGAAAAAAGGGCGCTGCCAGAAGTTCAGGGCCTACTATACTTTAAAAAAAAGATGAAACCAACAGTGGAAGGAACCACCGTTGTATTTGATATAGAAGGTGGTGAGTCTCGAACTCTGGCTGTTTAGTACAACTTCACATGTACTAACCAGTAAGCCTTAGAGTCTTTCTCCAGGGCCTACTATACTTACTTTTCATATGAAACTCTGCCAAAGATAAATTCAGTTATTTAGAACGAAATGTTTTTGAAACATGCATGTGAAAAAACGAATAGGCTGGAAATGGAATGTGTGTGCCGTCACTTTGGTGAGGTTGGACCTATGGATCCCTACCCGAGTTTCTTTTGTTTAAAAAAAGTACGTAATTGTCTACCTTAACTTTATATGATGCATAATATTTTAGTACAAGAAAGACAACAATGTTACAAATGTATGTCAAGACAAGACTACACCACCACAACACACACCCAAAACCCTAGTGGACTACTCCCACAAAGTTTCTACTCCCTCTGCCAGAGTCCATTGCCGCCAATCAACAACCACCTAGTTCACCAAACACTTAACCGTAAACTTCTTACTAATGTTGTTGAAAACCCTGGCATTATGTCCCCGGGTTCTTATTGGACCATGATTGGCCTCCTGGAATGAACTACTGCAGAGATTAGCTTCAGTCCATTTGGTACAAGGGTCCGACGAAGTCCGCTGGGGACTTACCAAGAGTGGGGTATTCTCGGTAGGATCCATGTAGCATTGATAGAGCCCATTGAACTTGTTTTCAATAATAAATCTATTTGAAAGATGAAGATACCTCTTAAAACTAAGGTGTTTGCTTGGTATATTTGTCGTGGTGTTATCCTTAATAAAGATAACCTTGCAAAACGCAACTGGCACGGCTGTACGAAATGTGTTTTTTTTGTCACGAAGAAGAGACAATAAAACACATTTTCTTCTAGTGTCGGTTCGCGAGGTCTATATGGTCAATCATTCATATGAGTTCTACCTTATATCCCCACGTAGCGTTGCAAACATTTTTTGCAATTGCCTAAATGGGGTGTACCTTAGGTTCAAGGTTCTCATCAAAGTGGGAGCGACTCGCTTATTTGGTCGCTTTGGCTATGTAGAAATGGCAAGGTTTTTAAAGATAAAAATTCTTCTCTTATGCATGCAAGTCATTTACCGATGTACAACTATGTTCCGTTTATGGTCTTCGCTGCAGCACTTGAAGGACGGAGACCACTTTATAGAGGTGTCTACACGGTTACAGAATACGGCCAAGGAGTTTATTACCCAACATGAGTGGATGCATAATCGTAGAATTGCGACTCCTATGGCGTAGCTGGCTATTCATCAATTTATCTAAGATTTCTTGTATTTCTACTTTATGAGACGATGCACTTTGTTTAGACGGTTGTGTAAATCTTAGCTATGCGAGAGGCCGGGTGTTCCGTAATAAATCGCCCTTTATCAAAAAAAAAAAAAAAAATGTCCCTGGATTCTATTTGGGTGGAGATATGGGCATAAGGTACCCGCCATCCACAACGTTCTTTGCTGTTAAAGCTTTTATGCTCCTACATGAATAAATTGTCTCCTTCATGATTTTTTTGGTCTATGTCCATGTTTAAGAGATCCCGTCCCTCTTAAATAGGGTTGGTACTTTCGTGGGATCCTGTTTGCAACCCTATTCCTGTCAGAGAAGGGTGTTGCCTCACCCGACGAAGATAATGTGACATATTGATATAAAAAAATAGTTGTGGATGCCATAGGGAACTACAAAATGAAGTGGTGACACCAAATCCATGTACTCCACTCACATCAACTTCAATGAGAACCACCAAGCCCGAAAAATTACTACACTACATGTTTAATAACCTACTCCCCCATATCATAATTTTGTCGTGATCTTTGTTAAAATTTGAACTACAATCGAGATAAGATTTATGGGACAGAGATGGTAGATGAAATATTAACAAATAATTGGATGGGTGTATTTAGCTACCATTCAATCTCAACACTTGTTGAGTAGTAGTTTGTACAATGCATGAAATTTTGAAATGTTTGTTTTTAAAATTTGTGATGAAATAATCATGCATGTACATATATAGGGACGTCTAACATATTCGTTTTGAATTTATATATTTAGCCACAAAATTGTCATGTTTGAAGTTAGATCATAACGCATGTTTCTTGACCATCAGACATTACAGTGCGCTCCAAAATTGATCTAAAGATGGAGAGGCAACGGGTTTGGCCTCAATAATTGAGAAGGGTGGCCCAAGAAAAATCATTCTTTCCGGCAAACCAAATTTTGGTGATCATGGTAGGATGACTCTTTTTTTGTTTAGGGAAACAACAAGACTCTGTTGCGAAGCTTTATTAATCAAATAGGGATCATCCTCATAACTTGGTAGATAATGAAATGACATTCTACGGTCATTGACATCCCGTGAAACAAAACAAAACGATGACTTGGTAGATAAGGAAATGATGTTGTGTGGTCATCGACATCGCGCAAGCCGACATAACCATTCAATTCAACACCATAAGGAGCTAAGGTTTCTACTCTTGCAGTGATCATGCTCACAACTTGGTAGATAACAAAACGATGTTGTGTGGTCATGGACATCACGTAAACCAACATGACCTTTCAACTAACTAATTCTTGTACTTTCGTTTCAAGACCATGATACGTTGTTTGTTCTTTCCATGAAACGAGGACAAGACTTGCAATGAAGGGATTCATTCTTCTCTGTTTGTATTGTACATTCTTATTTCTGTACCTAACAATAAAGGGGCTAAAGTTTCTATTTTTTTTTCATTGAACTTAGACTTGCCCCTGGAGTTGACAGAAATTACAGGTTACTGCCACCGCTTAGTTAAAAAAAAATAGTTCACCGCAGTCATTTCCTCTAGCGAATTCCTTTCGTCCGTCGATCATGCTCACAACTTGGTAGATAAGGAAATGATATTGTGTGGTCATCGACATTGCGCAAGCCAACATGATCATTCAACTCAATGATGTAAGGAGTGAGGGCTAGTTGTGGCCGAGCGAAAGTGTGGTGGATCTTGCGTCACTTTCTTTTGGCAACACGTACTTCCTCTAATCTTTTTTAATTCATTCAAATTTGTAGTAAATCCTAGTCAATTAAAAGAGACTAGAGAGTAGCTCCTCCGAGTGAAGTTTTTTGGTTTTGCAATTTCACCGTGTAGCCCTTTTTTGGGCTCATACACAACTTTCTCCCGATGTGTCGAGACAACAATGTCTTGTGTTTTCTTAAAATAAAATTGTTATGTCATTTGTAAAACTCAACTGAGTTCATTTGACTCGTTGGAAGGTGAAGGGAAGATATTTGCTAGAAAACAGTACTCCTATCTCCTCAATCTCGTGTTTTTTGGTCGTGACACGCCTTAGCTAATTCAACACTATTTTAGCATCATCTCAAAAACACTATTTTAGCATAGACAAATGTACCCAAGATACAAGAATCCCATTCTCAAAAAATAAAAAATCCCAAAACGAGAGGAAAATTGTTGGCGAGCACGTAAAAATCCGGGCCCTAAAAATCCAATACTACCACGTCATGGTGTAGCGAATGCTCAAGGGGTGAACCGAGTTATCTGAACTTCTCAAGTCGCCCGCCGACGGCACGATGGCGCTGAGCCACCTCCGCCACGCGCCGCTCGCGCTCCGCCTCGCGAGGCTCCCGCCCCTCGCCTGCTCCTCCCACGCCGCCCGCCGCCTCCTCCTCTTCGCGCCTGCTCGGCCGTGGCGCCTCCTCTCGACCGCCTCGAGGCCGCGCTCGCTCGCCACGGTCGCGGCCGCCGAGGCCGACGACGCCAGCGCGGGCGCCGACGGCTTCTTCGCCGAGGACAGCACGACCTGGAAGTCGCTCGGCCTCTCCGACCGCCTCGCTTCCGCCTTGCAGGGCACTGGGCTCGCCAGGCCGTCGTTGGTCCAGGTACCTTTTGTTCAACTTCACCTCTGCTGGCTGCGGCACAGCGCGTGTTCGACGAAATGCCAGAGTCCGCGTGCAATGCCTCGTACCTCTTCAGCATCAGATGGTCAGTTGGTAGACTGAACCTCTACGAGTGTTCTGATGTAATTACCGGATTGGGGTGATCCTACCGTGTCTCTGTCCATGTGAAGTGACTGAGCAGTCTGATATTGTCATGCTGGGTTAAATAATCTTCCTGTGCACTCTCTGTCCATTGGAAGTATCGGTGTCCTTTCTAGTGGGCAACTCATATGCGCTGTTAGGTGCCGTGAAGATTTCACCCTCCTGCATCATATGCCTAAGGTGTAAGCAGTGATTAATTAGATAAGTAGCTGAGCAAAAGAAAATTCAGAATCTCAAAACAGAGAATGATCAAGTGTCATACTTCCTGCTAGGCCCAATGTAGGATTAAAGCATTATAATCGAATCAATTCCCGGTATTTCTCCTCTAAGTTTGCATGTTGCACTAACTTGCTGAGAACTGGTTTACTAGTAGTACTACCTCCGTCTAAAAATAGGTGTTAATTTTGTCTAGGTACGGATGTATCTAGATACGTCTTAATTATAGATTCATCCTTATCTAGAAAAAGTTGAGACATCTATTTTTAGACGGAGGGAGTAGTAAATTTCCGTTATTATTTTTCCTCTCCTTTTGCTAAAGCATGGTGTTGCAACGATTTCGTACTTACATCAAGTGTCAACTTCTGCAATGCAGGCAGCTTGCATACCACATGTTCTTTCGACGAACGATGTAATTGTTGCGGCGGAGACTGGCAGTGGCAAAACACATGGTTACCTGGTTCCACTGATCGAAAAACTGTGCTCCAAATCTTCCTCCACAGTAGATGATGATCCTCAGAACGTTGCCGCAGGAACGGATAATGTTGTGTTGGTTCTTTGTCCCAATGTCATGCTGTGTGAGCAAGTTGTTTTCATGGCTAATTCATTGCTTGATGTATCTGGTGAACCACTTAAGCGTGCTGCTGCAGTTTGTGGGCCAAAGGTATTCTCTGTCTGCCTGTCATATGCTGTTTGATAGCTTGGTAAACTCATCACTTCTTGTTTTACTTATGGATAAATCTGAGATTAGATATATCACACTCTACAACTGAATGTCCATTTAAACAGTTCATTAATTTTTGTAATGTTATATTCCCCAATTTACACTTTGGGTCTCAGGTCTCAACTTAAGATGGGTCTTTAGTTAACTTCTCATTTCCTACAGCACTATTACATTAATGAAACATATTCTGTCACCACATTTGCTAACTTTGTATTTATTTGTTTACGGTATTTCATAACAGGGTTGGCCAGCTGTTCGCCCAGATATTCTTGTAGCCACCCCAGCTGCTCTTTTGAATTATCTATTTGATTATGACCCAGAGAGGAGGCGACGGGAGAAATTCTTGCGTCATGTGAAATTTATTGTAAGTACTTGACTGGGACATTTGCCTGTACATACATTTTTGAATGGCCATGCTAGAAATCTTCTCATTGCATCCCATCTTTTATTTATTCATGAGTTGCTGGATATACTTGGCAAGGCTAGGCTAGATCTTTTGTGCTTTTCTACAAAGTGGACAAGAAAATATCTGTAACAGTTCCAACTCTCAAGTTAAGCTGTAACTTTCTGTGTATATTTTCTTGTTTCATATCATTTTCTAGATCTGCATTTCTATCTGGATCTTTTTGTCGTAAAGCTAGTGTTAAGATATACTCGTTGATATTGCAACTACTTGAGAGTCCTAAAACTAGCTGATTTGGAATAGGTATTTGATGAGGCAGACATGCTACTGTGCGGAAGTTTTGAAAATCAGGTCATTCGTCTCATCCACATGCTGCGGTTTGACGAGAAGCTACTCTCAAGGGCCGAAGATTCTGGAAAGGAAGTGCTACCTGAAGGTTCTGACGAATATCATGAGGATTCAGGCTCTGAGAGTGCTGAATTTAGTGATGTTGATGAGGAAAATGATGATGGTCATGTTCAAGATGGATCAGTCAAGCCGGTGGAGAATGCTCATGTAGGAGGACGCAAGGACTGGAGGAGGGTTAGAAAAGTCTATAAACGCAGCAAGCAATATATCTTTGTTGCTGCCACCCTGCCTCAGAGTGGGAAAAAGACCGCTGGTGGTGTGCTGAAACGAATGTTTCCTAGTGCTGTGTGGGTTAGTGGTGCTTATCTGCACCGTCACAACCCTAGGTATACACTCTACGCTACCATAAGCTTCTGAATGTCTTTATTATGGTCATTGTTCAGCATGGAGAGATTTCTCACTAGTATTTGCTAGGATTCCATATTTGTTTCTTATTTGCACATTACACACATTTGATGTACAGTGTACAATGTATGCAGATTAGAGCGAAGATGGATAGCAGTTACTGCTGATACGCAAGTTGATGCTCTTCTGGATGCAGTAAAGTATGGCCTTAAGGGTGAAGTTGACCAAGAACTTGGTCCGAATCGAACTATGGTGTTCACAAACACTGTCGATGCTGCTAATTCTGTCTTTGACATACTGCGGCGAGTTGGCATTCCATGCATCCTGTACCACCGGGAGAGCTCTCTGGAGGAAAGGACAGCCAATTTACAATCTTTCCGGGAAGATGGTGGCGTGCTCGTTTGTACTGATGCTGCTGCTCGTGGACTTGATGTGCCAAATGTTTCCCATGTAATTCAGGTATGATCAGACATTACCTTCTGAAATGTCTGCATTTCAATCATCATCATTTTCCTAATAAGAGCATTTCATGGTAGCACAATCGATCATAAGTTTTACACAATGTGGTGCAAAATTTCATGCAGTTTGCCTGCCATATATGTTTTCTTTAGAATACCTGGTATATATGTAAAAGATACATATAAATTACTTACAGTAGATATTCTTGTCCATCATATATTTACACTTGCAGGCGGAGTTTGCGGCTTGCGCTGTTGACTTTTTGCACAGGGTGGGTCGCACAGCCAGAGCTGGCCAATCTGGAATAGTGACTAGCCTATACACAGATGCAAATCGCGATCTCGTCAGAGCAGTTCGTCAAGCAGAAGAGTTGGCCCAACCAGTGGTAAGGCTATGGTCTGTTGTAATCATCATTTCATGCCGTGATAGATCTTGCTGTAGAGACTCTTACAGAAAGAGAAACTTTTTGTTTAACCAGGAGAGAGCGTTCAGCAGAAAAAGAAGCTTCCGCAACAAGTTGAAGAAGCAAGCTCGACTACTACGGGAGCCTGCAACGTTGCTGTCTTAACCTGCGGCACTTGACGACTTTTATCCGTAGAAAGAAACAGTGGTTACTCATCATCTCGTGTTTCCCTAGGCGACCTAGTTTTGCTATTTACTTCCTGTTGTTTTTAGGATTCCTATACATGTAGGAGAATGAAATTGTTTATGCCTCGTCGAACCTGTATGTTTACAATCTTCTCTGTGCAAAATATTCTATTGACGTTGTAGTCAAGAGAAGAATAAAATTCTTTGATTTTTTCTTCGAAAATGGGCACTTTATTACTTGCGCAATAGACCCGGCCTCTGCATAACTAAGATGCACACAGCCGCACACAAATTCGTTACAAAACCAGAAAGATGTTCAAATGGATAAAAAAAGTACAAAAAACAGAAACAAATTCTAGGTAGGAGGATCTAGCCGAAGGTCACGCTGCCACCCATGTTGGAAAAAATATCCCTCGCCGTATCCTCCAACCGTGAAGACACCTCCGTAAAGAGGTCCCGGTGCTCGACACGCTGCAACGGTATCCATGAGCGGAGCAAAGCCGTGCATCGGTAGATGACCCGCAAAAAAGAAGAAGAAACATTATTGAAAATCTTGTCATTTCTACATAGCCATAGCGACCGAGATAATTGCAATCGCTCCCATCCTAATAAGACGTTTAAACCTAACATCCACACCATTTAGCCGGTTGCCAAATAAATTGACAACACTACGTGGTGGGTATAAGGTAGACCCTATTTGGACAGCTGACCATATAGACCTAGCTAACTTACATTGGAAGAATAAGTGGTTAATTGTCTCGTCTTGATGACGGAAGACACACTTTTTACTTCCATGCCGGTTGCGTTTGGCAAGATTATCTTTAGTAAGGATTACCCCCGACGAAGATACCATGCAAAGATTTTTGTTCTCGGCGGTATTTTCATCTTCCAAATCTTTGAATTATTATCGACCGGGAGTTCTGGCTGAATTAAAGCATTGTACATGGAAGCCACTGAGAATGTACCATTCCCGGTAAGGTTCCACCGAAATTCATCCGGTCCCTGCGTCAGTTGAACTAACTCAAGACGCTGTAACAATTCGTGCCACGAGGTTTGTCTGAGACCGATGAGACTTCTTCTGAAATCCACATTTGGTGGGAAGTCTTCCAACACCTTAGCGATAGTATCGCTTTTGTGGCGCACTATATTGTACAATGCCGGATACTGTTCTCGGAGCGTGGTGTTACCCAACCATATATCCTCCCAGAAACGAATTTCCGATCCATCCTTAATAGAGAAAGAGCCATATGGAAAGAAGAACTTCTTTGTTTCCATAAGACCAGCCCAAAAATGTGAATCTCCTGGTTTCCAAATAACCTGAGATAAAGCTTTTGAGCCAATATACTTCCTCTTGAGGAGTGTTTGCCATATGCCCTCTTCGGTAAGTAGTTTATACAACCATTTACCGAGAAGTGCCCTATTTTTGATCTGGAGGTCTTGAATACCAAGTCCTCCATGATCTTTGGGCCGACACAGCACACTCCATTTAGCCAGCCGATATTTACGCTTCTCGCAGTTCCCTTGCCGAAGAATCTTGATCGGAAATAATCCAACCGTTTTAAGACTCCTCCGGGAAGTTGGAAGAAAGAAATCATATATAGTACCATATTACTCGGCACCGCATTTATGAGAACTAATCTTCCTCCCAAGGACAGCAATTTGCCTTTCCAACTAGTTAATCTAATCTGAAGTCTTTCCTCAACCAATTTCCACTCAGCATTGGTAAGTCTCCGATAGTGAATCGGAATTCCCAAGTACCTAATTGGAAATTGACCTTGGCCGCAGCCGAAAAGCTCGAATACTCGTAACATGATCTTGGGCCTCACCAAAACAAAACAATTCACTCTTATGGAAATTTATTTTCGGACCGGACAAAAGCTCGAACGCAGAAAGAATTAACTTCGGGTTTCGAGCCTTGTCTATGTCATGATCCATAAAAAGAATTGTATCATCGGCATATTGAAGAATGGATAAACCTCCATCAACCAGGTGAGGAATAACCCCTTCAATCTGGCCCTCGGACTTTGCACGTTCAATCAAGACGAGCAAGCATATCAGCCACTATATTAAATAACACCGGCGATAATGGATCTCCCTCGTCTTAGTCCTTTCTTAGTCTGGAAGTATTTGCCCACGTCATCATTGACTTTAATGGCAACACTTCCTCCTGAGATAAAACTATTGATTAACGCACACCACTCACCAGAGAAACCTTTCATTCTGAGAGTTTGTTGCAAAAAGGGCCACTTGACCTTATCATATGCTTTTTCGAAGTCGATCTTTAAAATGACGCCATTCAACTTCTTTCTATGCAATTCATGAACAGTTTCATGGAGGACTACAACCCCATCCAGAATATTCCGTCCTTGCATAAAAGCTGTTTGAGAGGGCCTAATCACATGATCTCGCCACCGAATTTAATCGGATCGTGGAAACTTTAGTGAATATTTTAAAGCTCACATTAAGAAGACAAATAGGACGGTATTGTTGAATCCTTTCTGCCTCATTAACCTTGGGCAATAAGATAATTTCACCAAAGTTGAGCCTAAAAGCTCTAGCTGCCCAAGCATGCGGATCCGTAAAAAGAGCTAGCAAATCAGCCTTGATGACATCCCGTAAAGATTGATAAAATTCAGCTGGGAAACCATCGGGGCCGGGGGCTTTATTATGCTCCATTTGGAAGACAGCTTTTCTTACTTCCTCCTCGGAGTAAGGCGAAGTGAGAAAATTATTCTCCGCTTGAGAGACTTGGGGGATATCCTCCGTTCTTGTCTCATCCAACGAGAAATTGCTTTCCTCTGGAGCACCAAAAAGCCCTTTGTAATAACTTGTAATAAACGACTTTAGCTGCTCATGACCCTCAATCGTCCCCTCATCCTGAACGAGAGTACGAATAAGCTTCTTCCTGTGTCTGCCATTAGCCACACAATGGAAGTACCTTGTATTCGAATCTCCTTCGAGAATAAATTGGGCCTTAGATCGTTGGTACCATTTCAGCTCCTCTTCGCGCAGAAGTTTTGCGATTTCCGCATTTGATTGGCTTTTTTGCTCAATCTCTTGTGCGGAAAGCGGTCTAACTTCTGCTTTAGCTTCGAGGTCATCTATAATAGATGAGAGTCGCTGTTTTTCTTTTCTAAGAATGCCAGTTGTATGTCGTGCCCAACCACATAGGTGTTTGCGTACCGCACGTATTTTGTTATTCCACCTCTGTATCGGAGACACACCCACAACCGGCCTATCCCATACCTTTTTAACCATGGTTTGAAAACCTTCTCGATTCAGCCAACCGAGTTCAAATTTGAAACGGCGGTTATTCGGAGGTCTAGGTAAACCAGTGGATAATAATATGGGAGCATGATCCGAGAACCCAACAATACGTTCTAGCGCGCGTACCGTCACCATTGGAAATTTCAATTCCCAGTCGGTATCCATTAGTACGCGATCTAGCTTTTCATATGTTGGCTCTGGAAGATTGTTAGCCCAAGTAAATTGTCCGCTGATCATTGACACCTCCCTCAAATCCAAGCTGTCTATGACCGCATTGAACAAGAAAGGCCAATGATTGTCAAAACTACCTCTGCTCTTCTCGCATGGAAATCTCAGCAAATTAAAATCCCCCCTATGAGAATAGGGTGAGGGTTTTCCTTTGCTAGATTCACCAACTCGCGTAGGAAGGCGGCCTTATGAGCTTCCTGGGCAGCACCATACACGGCTACAAGACTCCATATGAAATTGTCAGCTCTATTACGGATGTGGAATTTGATATGGTATTCCCCAACCGAATGTGCTAACACTTCCATGGAGTCTGTTTTGACACCGAGTAGGATCCCCCCGGAGCGCCCACGGGGCGGACAGGATATCCAAGTAAAGTCTATACCACCGGATATACGGTTCAGAAGACTTTGCGAGAAATCCCGTCGCCCCGTCTCAGAAATAGCCAAAAATCCAAATTATGATCCCTAATGCGAGTCGGCAAAATGTAAGTGTTTAGCCAAGTCACCAAGACCTCTGCTATTCGCGAACATGCCATTCATTGGGAAACAATTGGATATTTGGGAATTTTTGACCGTTTCCGCGGTTTTTTGCTAGAGGGAGATTTGGATTTCCGACGAGATGCCTTTAAGTCATATAAAGAGTACATGTCGTCCTCATCCAAACTCACCTCTGACACCTCACCAACTAGATGAGAAAGAAGCTGACCATCTGATGTGGCAATCGCTTCATCCTCATCCAAGTAAGTGGAGTCCAACCTAGTCGAAGCTTTTGGAATAACCGTGACACGATCAAATTCCATATGCTTCAAGACTCTAGTTGAAACAGAAATCTCCTTTTCGGAACTACCAAGACTAACTCCTAAACCATTAAGTCTAGAAGAAATAACAGGTGATGAAAAAGATAAAAACGATTTAGACTTATGAGTAGAGCTCATACCATCGAAGTCGAGGTTTTTCGCCGCCTTACGGCGCATCGCCTTCTGCATGGTATCCTCGTCCGTCACAGTCCCACCATCCGCATCCACACCAAACCTCCCACTCCTCCTAACCGGAGTGACATACCCAGCATGGCATTCACTCGACGGTACAGGAGTGGGTGGCAGCTGAACAACCGCCCCCCTATGTCGTTGTGAAAGCGACACACAGGGCGTCGTCGGTGTCGGTGAGGAAGATGCAGCCGATGGTGTGGAAGGTGACTCCGTCATCGCGGGAGCCGACGCCGACGGTGAGGTAGGTGACACCTCTGGTGAGGTAGGATGGGGAGCCGCAGCATCCGGCCTCAAACCCACCCCACCGAGGGTCAACGTCTCCACCGCGGTGGTGTGGGGCAAGGTCGATGTAGAAACCCCACACACCACCACCAACTCGTCTTCTACACACCCCTTCTCCACCGACACCCCCGCCGCAGCAACCGAGACCGTGGGAGGGGGCACAGGCGGTGTAGCAGCCCCCTCAACCACCGTCGCAGCACCAGAAAGGGGAGGCGAAGGCGCAGCGGTCTCCCCCTCCAACAGAGTCGAAGTAGATAGAGGAGAGACCAGCGGCGTCGAAACAGGCCCCCTCTCCTCCGGCTCCACCTGCTGAGCCGCCGCGTGCCAAGGTGAGGAAGAGCACACCCCCGGCGACCCCTGCACAACCTGCGAGGCCACGGGGACAACCAACTCCAGTGGAGACCCCGCCGATCGCCCCACTAGCTGCGGAGACACCCTACGAATCCTGTCAACAATCTCCTTTCCTCTCGGAGTCTTCGGACTAGCATTATATGGAGTAATGGCTGGACATAAAACATGAGAAACCGGTACCGACTTTCCTTGACCATAAGAGGAAGAGGGCGCAGAAGAGTCCACCTCCATATTAGAAGTCTCGGTCGACGGTGCCCCAGATGGTCCAGTGGTATCATCATCCTTATCATTACGCAGGTCCTCTCCATCCATATCATCACCCTTCCGCCTCCAAAAAAACTGAGAGAAGGACGGATCCGCCACAAACTCGGACGGCTCTCTACGGAACACAAAACTGAAAATCTTCAGTTTAACAGCACAAGCCACGGCAAGGAACGGACCAATATCATCCACCTGTGCCTCCAACGCCTTGGGGTTTACCATAGCAACAAGAATACGCACCACCCCGCGGCTCCGCATAGTGACAAGGTCAATATCAAGCGGAACACCAAGAAGAGTCCCAACCGCCCATAAACCATGGAAGTGCCTCACTGTGTATGGAACCCCCTCCACATGTACCCAGACAGGCTTGAGCTCAGATTTATGTTGTATGTCCTGAGGCTTCCAAACTGAGACCTTAGCTGTAGCCTTGTGAGCCGGTACTCCCATCTGGAAACCATCAACACGCTGAAGATCCGCCGCGGAAGGGAAGCCAATGAGAAAGGCATCATCCCCATGTGCAACCGCCTCCCAGTTCCACTGCCCATTAAGCGGACAAATCCTCTTCATCAAATCTTGAATCGCCTTTGCCGGAACCTTGTCCCCTGAGATGGACACCAGAGCAGTAGGGGAGCAAGTCGGTGCAAGATGGGCCTTATGCACGCTATCAGGCAAACAAAGCAGAGCATCATCAGTCCCCTCTCCTGCAACAAAAGCCGAGGGCCGAGGTAGGCGTAGTGACGGACATCTCAAAGTGGGGTGCTTGAAGTTATCACAAGCCAGGCAATAATGCTGAACCGTGCAATCTTTGGTGGCATGAGAGTCCACTGCGCATTTCCAGCACTTTCCGGGCTTCTTCCCTTTACCTTGAGCTTCATCAGACATCGCCATGGGGGCCGAAACAACTGGGGCAACAAACCCCACCGAAACCTCCGGGACAGAAGAAACACTCTCCACCGCCCCTCCTAGGCCGGCCACTGGTAATACAACATGTGGCTGTAGAAGCTGGTCCGACTGCTGAGGAAGAGGCTGCTGACCAACCTGCCCTGGCTGACCACCTTTCTTCTTCTTCCGCTTATTCCTCAACCCAACCTGCCCCGCAACCGCGGCGGCCGGAGGAACAAAAGATTGCTGATACTGACCAAAAGGCGGCAAGGGGAACTGCTGCTGCTGCTGAATGCCTGGTGGAACAAACTGTTGATGCTGAAAGAACGGAGGAGCGACCTGCGGCATGTACGCTGGCGGTCCCGGTTGGCGCGACGGTGGCTGCAAAGGCAATGGAAGAGCTGCCGTAGGACGGTACTGGGGTAGCGGCGGCGCGTACACCGGCTGACCATGCCCCTGCTGCTGCTGCACGATCCGCCCCTGTGATGCACTTCCGGGCGCCAAGTTCTGCTGAAGCTGAAGTCCATGTACAGCACTCCCGGGCGCCACGTTCTGAAGACCACGTGCTGCACTCCCAGGCACCACACTCCCAAGCACCACGTTCTGCTGAAGATGCGGCCCGTGAGCAGACCTTGTGTGTTACTGATATGCAGGAGATGGTTTATAAGGCTCATATGCACTTTTTTTTTTTGACTTTTTCGTTACTGTTGCATATCTGACTGGACCTTGTGTGTTATACCATCTAACAGGGTTGAGAAAAATGGACTCAGCTGATTACATAAGCAAGTTCCGAACAATCGATTCAATGTGCCAGATAGAATTTTTCGCTTATAAAGGGTTTCTGATTGGAGATGGTTACAAATGACAGATTGTACACTGCTGAGCCCTGATTCCAAAAGGGAAAGGAAAGCTACGGGAGAATCCTACAAAGCCAAAGAACCGGAGGCAGAGTGCACACCCTATTTTTACTTTTATGAGTTCAAAAAACTAATTCGGTGGGGTTTGAGATTAATAAAGTCACTATAGACGCCCAACGGTTAAAAAGAATGCCGTCTTTCGCTGCTGAAGAATATTCTGCATTTATCATCTTGATTTGATGGTGTAGGTGTAAAAAATCTGTCATATTACACC
Organism: Lolium rigidum; assembly: GCF_022539505.1. NCBI lineage: Eukaryota > Viridiplantae > Streptophyta > Magnoliopsida > Poales > Poaceae > Lolium > Lolium rigidum. The sequence goes on along the minus strand of NC_061512.1, from coordinate 184,424,737 downwards.
ACTTAGAAGCCAAAAAACACATAGATCAAATGGTGCAGGTGTAAAAAAAGTGGTCCTAAAAGTGGTGCCAATACACCAGGTGTATAATTTGCAACAGTGCAAATATACACTACTTGGGCTGGTGGCGTAAAAACGAGCGGGTGTATAATTTGCAACAGTGCAAATATACACTACTTGGGCTGGTGGCGTAAAAACGAGCGACCTCCAACCGCCTCTTTTGTCCTCGAGCGTCCCGCCCCCGCCCGCCCACCCACGCGACCTCCGCCATCCAAATCCGGCCACTCCCAGCTCTCGCCCGCCCTTTTTGGACCTCTCCCGCCGCCGCCCACCTCCTGGCAAAATCGGGCGCCGCCGCGCCCGGAGGTGCTGGGAACCCTAGCGCCCACCGGTGGTGTGGATTTGCCCCGCCGAGCGCTCCCGCTGCCGCGCCATCAAAGACAAAGGCGTCGAAGCCACTGGAAAAGCCCAAGGCGGCCAACACGAAGAGGCCAACGTCGCTTGAGTCTGCGACGGCGCCGACCGGAGCCTCCCGGGCGCAATACGAAGAAGAAGCCTGTCGACGGCCGCATGAAGAACGTTGAAGACCCCTCCGTAAACTTCGTGGTCCCTCAGCCACCACCGACGCTGCCGTCATCCTTGGAGGAGCCAACATCTTCCACGCCGCAGCGGCATGGGCGCAACCTGCTTGATGATTTGGCCGTTGGCAGAAATATTCATTTTATTGGCTTCGATTTTGCAAAATGAATTGCACTCGAATGCAATGTCATAGTGATTTTGACGGTATTTCATTGTTTGTAGCGTTGATGATGACGCATTCTTACAAACAATGGAAGTTGGAGCTCCTGGCCACAATGTCTAAGACATGCCATCACAAGAGTACGAGTATGGCAATGACAAGGTGGAGGAGGATGAAGTAACCGCCGCCGATGATGAGGAGCTAGATGTCGAGGGCGAAGGGTTCTTAACCCAGCCTCCAATAGGAAGAAGTGGCACCTACAATGTTCTTGAAGATAAGCTCATTTGCATGGCTTGGAAGAAGATTGCACTTGATGTGGCCGTCGGCACCGACCAGGCCAACAATACCTATTGGAACCGGATGGTTGGATACTTCAATGCAAACACCACCGAAAGCCACCGGTCAATGTAGTCCGTTCGTGGATGGTGGAGGGAGATCAATGCCGACCGTCAGAAGTGGTCGGGGGGGGGGGGCTTGGCTCATGTCAACCGAGTGAACCCAAGTGGCACAAATGACGTTGATCATGTAAATTTCACTACTTGTTTGCTTCACATGATCAACTTTTTTGCTCTATGATATGTATATGTAGCATGACCCATTGATTACTTTATGTGTCTATGTAGACAAGCATTTCTCAAGGATTCTTCAAAGAGAAGGTAAAGAAGGGGAAGAATGGCAAGAAAGGAAAAGAAGGGAAGGGCTTTACTCTACACCAGTGTTGGATGCAGCTTGAGAATGATGAAAAGTGGAAGAACCGTGATTTGTATGAAGTGCCAAGGAAGACTAGCAAGAGCTCGATTGGTAATGCTACCATTCTTGATGATGATGATGATGATGCCTCAAGTGAAGAAGGAAAAAATGAGCCCCACTCCCAACTTGGTCTCTAAGACCAAGAGGCCCGCCGGTAGGAAGGCTGTCAAGGAGAAGGCTAATAAAGGTGATGATGATATCAAGTCATCATTGGATGCCATTATGAATGTAAGAAAAGAGATGGTTGAAGATATGAAGATGTTGAAGAAGCAAGTGATAGAAGAGTTGAGTGTGACTGAGGAGAGGAAGGTGGCGATCGAGGAGAGCTTTGCGGCAACCAAGGAGCTCAAGGCTCAAGTGGAGGATAGAAAAGTGGCTATGGAGGAGCTTCGTCGAGCCTAGGAGAGGGAGGACAAAATCATTTTCATGGATACTAGCGGCATGACCGACAAGTGAAAACAATACATAGAGAAGCAAATGGGTACCTTCATGGCCGACATTGGAGGAGGCATGGGTAGAGGCATGGGTGGAGGCATGGGAGGAGGTATGAACGACGACGTTGGAGCTTCCATGGCCGACAGCTATGGAGGAGGCATGCACGATGACTATGGAGGATGCATGGTCGGCGGCTATGGTGGAGGAATTCCTACCATGGGTGCATATATGGGTGGCTACATGGGAGGAGGTATGCCCGACATGGGAGCATACATGGGCGGCATTGGTGGAGGCATGCCCAACATGGGGACCTATATGAGTGGCATCTTTGGAGGTTCCATGGGTGGTGACATGGGAGTTCCGTGGCGGGCGACATGAGTGGGGCCACTCCTTCCATGGCTGGCGGCATGAGTGGCGGTATGTCTTCTAACAAGTATTTCTCATGGATTTTTCAAACTGAATTTTAGAATTTTCAATTTAAAAAATGTTCAATTTCAGTTTTTTGGATTTAGAATATTCATACTTTAAAATGTTCACGTTTTTGAAAAATAGTTTTTTCAGAAAATCGGATTATGAAAAACAAAAAACATAACAGAAATAGCAGTAAAAAGAAAATAAAGGGAAAGGAAAAAAAAACAGGAAAAAAAAAGAATTACGGAGTACGTCATGTTGGGGCGCCGAGTCCGGGGAGCACCCTGAAGGCTGAACCGATTCCGTAAGGGAAAGGAACGAAGCTCACCTTGCCGCCAGCCGCCTCCGGAGCTCAAATCGAAAACGCCGTGCCGTGCCTCGGCAACAGCGAGAAGGTTCCCCTCCTCCCAAGGAAATCTCCAAACCCTAGCTCCTCCTCGGTCGCCCGCTCGCCATGGGTCGCGGACAACGCCTCCGCCGCGGCCGTCTCCGCCCCTCCCCTGCTCCGACGCCCGTAGGCGACCACCGACCCACGTCCCTGTACCGTCTTTCCGGCGGGCAAGAAGATAGGGACGGGGTTCTCGTCGCCGACGACGACATCGACGGGTCGACAAGATCACCCGCCGACCATGTCTGCAGGGACCTCATCTCCAACCGCCGCCGGGCGAGGCCCAGCCATCTTCCACCTCTGTATGTGACTATGTGGCCTTTTTTCTTGTGCACTGGTTATCATGTGTTCTGTTCAGTCCTGGGCAAAGTTGCTTCGTTAGGGTTAGCCGATCTATCTGTGGAAATTTAGCTGCAAATAACCCATAATTAGGCGCCATGCCTGACTATAAAACTGTGCGTCAGTAGAAAATTCGATGGATTTCTAATACTATTGCTGTGCATAGCTAGCTGCCACCATTCATCAAAGCATACAAATGTTAGTCGTTTTGTCACCCGTACTGTTGTGCCACCACACCACATATTGGCACTGCACCTCCATGAGACTACCTTGGCATCACCGACCATGGACATAGAAACAAATTGAATTTGTTATTATAGCACTGCACGCTGTAGTTACCAGTTAGATAGATCAAGTACTAAGTTGACTCGATGCCCAACTTGCCAGTTAACAATAGTTCACAGATTGCTAGTTAGATGAAGAGATTATCTACATCTAAGTTGCTTGGCGTTCCTTCTTTCTTTACTCTCTTTTAACCAGATTGTTTTTTCTTGCATTACAATCTCCCTCTTTTTGTTCAGGCACGCGGAACCAAATGTCTTGGACTCAGAGGAGTTGCTTGACACTACAACACTGAAGGCTGACGACTCATCTCTTTTGCAGCCTACATCGTACGAATCTCTCTCTCTCTCCTTAATTGGGGAGCGATGGTTGATACTATGCATTGTCCATGTGTTCTGTATTCATTGCCCATGATATTCTTCAACTCTTGCTTGTGTTCCACTTCAGACCTCTCAAGGACGAACTAATTCTGACACCCCAGCTGCGCCAAGCCCTGGACGAAGCCCAGGCTAAAGCCAATCTGTTTCTGACTCAACCGTACATATATTTCCTTTATGCCTCTCATCTAGTCGAAATTGAATTGATGGATTTATCCATAATTATATTCATCTTCTCATCATGCTCCACTTCAGGTCTGACAGTGCTTACCAATATTGGGTGCTGGAAGAGCCAGATATGTTCACATCCAACGAATTGTTCATTGCCATGGCAACATTGGGGGAATCACCCATCACTGACGCTTCCTCCAAGCGGGCACTGGTGGCGACTCACTCGCCGACGCCACCCATTTCTGCCCGGAAACCTACCGGTTGGAATCATCAGTTTTTCATCAGAGTAGATCTTGATCAAGTTTTCCACACCTATCCTAAGCTAGGTGGGCCGTTCCAGAGCTTGGAGGAAGCTGAGATGGCTATATTCCTCCGCCTTGATGAACTACAGGATCCAAAAATGTGAAGCTTCTCTTTATCTCCCCTAGACTTTTCGAAAATAAGAAGCAATTACTAGTACTTACCAAGTTGGCCACTAATAAAACTATAAGATGGACATAATAGACTGCTCTTCTAATTACTCAAAACAGAAGCCAGCAGATGCTGTATTCCTCCCCTGCCTCCATTCCTCTCTGACTTGTTCAGATTTAAGCTCTTCTTCTAACGGGTTTAAAGTTGATCATTGATTAGCTTTCATTCATTGGTTCTCAGGTGCACAAATGATGGACTTTCATGGTCGGAGATTGCTATACGAGATGCTCTTTACTGGCCAGATGGCACAAGCCAGTATTCTTCGAGATCCAATCCGGACGAAGATCATATGGGCTTATTGGTTCAAGCTTTGTTGGACAAGTACAACGAGGAGAACACGCTTTCAGGGGTTTGCTCGCTCTTCCTCCCTCACCTTTCTAGCCTACTCTGGTGAATGCACGCATGCAGCCTTGATTGTCTTGTACTATTCGTGTACAATTAATTGTTGTTCATGCAATGTGATATCAGGATTGTGCATATCAAGTTGAAAATGTTGTGAGCTTCCAAGAAGTTTATGAGGGCGATGCTGGCTGGTACTATCATCTGAACTGTACTAGAAAGACTGAAGGTGGCGTCGGCAATCTGTTCTTTGCTGAAGTCTCGAAAACGATAAGAGGAGAAATTGAAGAATTTGAGCTCACCTGTCTCCATATGCTTGAATCTATTGATAATGGTATTCTATGCTAGTCTTGATCCTATATTTTTTTAATGTTTTGTCCACAGTTTGGCTTGTTCCCTTGATTGAGACATTTTAATATATCTTAAGAGCTAACTGAATGACATATCAAGGTACATGCTATGGTTGTACAAGCGAAGTTATTGGTATGATTCACCCCATTGGCGCTGGTAAATACAAAGGCGGCCACGATCCCTCATGGCCACGAGGTTATGGTAGTCATCCACTGGATTTCCCTGACGTGGACGTATGCCATTTATTACCACCTAGCAAGTTTTCTGCTTTTATTCCATTGTTTATTTTTTATGTCATGCCCTGCTATTGCTGTGATATTGTAGAAAGATGATCCTCTGGTATTCCCCAAGGATGTGGATGCTTGGAGGAAAGCGAACGAGGAAAGGATTAGATGTCTATTCCAGGTATGTAGCTAGTATTTTATCACGTACTATTTGTTAGTAATGTTACTCAAGTGGTTTATTTGGTTAGGACGATGATGAGGAAAAATCAGATGCTGGAAGGACTCCTGCCTGTTCGGACATGAGCCAGGGAAGGAGGCAGAAGTACGTTATACCGGCGAGGCGTCAGTTTGTTTGAGATGTACCTGCCTGTTTATCTGAAGTAGCTATGGGGCAGGTTGAACCGTTGAAGTTTTACGCGGGACTTGGAAGTGTGAAGAATCTAAGCACAGTAGCTAGATTGTTGATTTCTAGCATGTGTGGTAAATCTAGTCCATAATTTGGCACTAACACATAATGCGTGTACGTTTGTACTGTGTTTGTAAAAAAAACACATAAAATACTTAACATGTTGGCTTGCATTCACTTTTCTAGAAGTTGACGGGTCATGGGAAAGTGGGTCATAGGAAAGTGCTGCCTTCAACCGGCCGGCATATGCTCCTGGTGTCAGTCAGGCTACCATTGGTCCAGGTGTTTTGGTGGGCCTGTACAGAAGCTGATCATTTTTCTGATATAGATAGTACTCCGTACAATACGCGCCTCCCCCAAATCACGTCCCTCTCTCTCTTCTCTCCTCCAAAATCACCCGTATCGGGCGGCCGTTAGCGCAAATGGTGGAGGCGCGGCGTGCACGCTGATGGTGGAGGCGCGGCGGCCGTTGGGTGGGCGAACGGCAGAGGAGCCCGTGCCGCCATCATGCTACCGCTGCTCATCGCGGTGCCCTCCGCCGCCAACCTCCACCACGCGCAGGCGAGCACCATGGCGAGGCAAGCTTGGGGCGGGGCCGATGTCGGGGACAAGGGCGGCGTCGAGGCGGCGTCTGGGACGGGGCGACGTCGAGGTGGCGTCCTGAGCGAGCTCGGGATGGGGCCGGCGTCAGGGACAAGGCGTCGTCGAGGTGGCGTTGGGGACTGGGCGGCGACGAGGTCCGGGCGAGCTCGGGACGGGGCCGATGTCGGGGACAGGGCGGCGTCGACGTGGCGTCAGGGATGGGCGGCGTTGAGGGTGGCCCGAGCTTCGCGTCGTCGAGGTAGCGTTGGGGACGGTGTGGCGTCGAGGTCCGGGCGAGCTCGGGACGGGGCCGGCGTCGGGGACAGGGCGGCGTCGGCGTGGCGTCGGGGATGGGCGGCGTTGAGGTGGCCCGAGCTCGGCGACGGGGAGGATGTCGAGGAGTGTGTCGAGGTCGTGCTGCAGCTCCCGCACCCGGGTCGCAACCTCATCGGAACTGCAGCAGCAGGCGCATGCGGTGAGGATCGGCGGCGGCGGTCAGGTCCCAAGCGGCGGCGCGGGGAAAGGTAGGGGAGGGGATGGATGGCATGGGAGAGGATGCGATAGGGGGTGGGGGAGGACCACACATGTATTTTACTGTGGCATACGTACAACACACTGCAGCAGTGGACCCCACATATAATTTCTGGACCAATGAGATGCTGACTTAAGCCAGGTTCACATACCGTCGGGTTCAATTAGTTCACTCTCACAGGTCATGCCACTATATTATGTATCTAGTTCATCCTAAGCTCCAGAATTAACTATCATCTATGTATTGCTAATTGCAAATTTATATCTCAAAATATATTGATTTGCATTTCGTTCTCTACAAGTTCAGGAGTGATGCTATTATAATTCCTAGCTGGTTTATTCTAGCTATCACAGTAACATCCTGCTATTATTTAGTTCATGGCTAATTTTAGTAATTGGGTATGTTGTTTCGCATTCTCTACTCTATAAATGTTGGCATTGTAACTTCTTCTTGGCTCATTGTTTATTACAATACGTAGTTCATGCCAATTTTGAGGTCATTGAATATGTTACTCTGCAATCCCTGTACTACAAGATACCATTATTATTTGTAGCTGGTTCATCGTAAGCTACTAAATTAACTGCATGCATGCTATCGCTTTGCTATCCCGCAGGAATAAATTTATTTAAACTCGTCACACTAGCTACTTCGATAATAATTTTGTGTGACATCTGATTCTTCAAAAGCTACGATATTAACTTGTTTCTCTTACTTGGCATGACGCTCACATATAGAATGTTGAACATATTGGTTTGCATTCCCTCTTCTACAAGTTCACAGGTGATCCCACTATATTATATATCTGGTCCATCCTAAGCTTCAGCATTAACTATCCTTACGTGTTGTTCATTACAAATTTATATCCCAAAACATATTGATTTTAATTTACCTCACTACAAGTTTTTTTTAAATAAAAACACAATATATTAAGCAAGCAAGCCGCCTCATTAAAAACCTTCCAGTCCCCTTAGGTACCCTGGTAAGGAAAATTGTGCGTTAGAAACTTGCTGCTTTAGTCAGGTAGAGCTAAATTACAATCCTTCTGGACACCCTCCAACACACATGTCGGAGCAAAGCCAAGGAGGCAACCCCAAGTACCACTCTTGCCTAATTGTGCTAGACTATGAGCTACAGAATTACTCACCCGATCCACTTTAGAGATTCTAATACTAGAAAACACTTTCTGAAGCTCTCTACTCTCACTATAAATGCACCAACTATTGGATTTGTCCATGTCATCGCATGTAAGAACTTGAACAGCCCGCAAGCATTAGACTCAATGACAGATGATCGACCATTAAGAGCAATCAAATGTTTTAAACCCTCCAAACATGCTAGCGCTTCAGCATCTTCCTCGCCCTCGCACATCCGGGAATAAACCTCCAATCCGTTAGGACTGGTTTACCTTGGTGATCACGGATCACAATGCCGATGCCAGCTCTTATGCTTGTTGAATCCTAGGCTGCATCTACATTCGCCTTCAGCTCACCTTCTGTCGGGACAATCCATGTCGACACAGTGGGTGTGCCATCAGTAGTTGCTAGGCGCTCCGGCTCAGCCTAGATTTTTGCCTTTCAGCTCCCAACCAACTCCGGTTGCAGACACATAGGAATCGAGGTAGCTACAAAGGTAGGGAACCGAGGCTGAAACCCTTGCTTTCCCGTCCCCATGGACAATGTTGTTGCGGTGGTGCCATACTCTCCCCAACATGAATTTTTTTTGTTCTCATCTGTTTAGAAACATTGCAAAGTAGCAAGAAAAACCAATCATCCCCATTAAATCTAAATGCCTCTTCGGTAGGCAGTTCCCAGTGGCCTCGAAGTTCATGTCGCAAGGCTTTTGCCAACGTGCATCTTATAAGAGCATGATGAGAGTCTTCTCCTTCAGCCCCGCAGATGGCACACGTCGGGTCAACCGAGTTTATACGTCGATGCAAAGCGCACCGAACAGCCTGGGTCGATGAGGCCACCTTCCAAGCAAAAAACACGGAGTTTCCGAGGAACCTTGACCTTCCAAATTAAATTCCAAATTTTCCTGTCTCCATTTGGTTCCAAACTAGACTTCCCGCCGCTGAGACTTGCCAGACGCGGTTGGAGGCCTAGGCGATAAGCCGACCGAACAGAGAACAGTCCATTACTCTCCAGGAACCGAGCAACAAAGTCATCACATTGTCTGCTCGGAATCTTAATTTCCAGGATAGCTTCTGCATCCATAGGTATACAACACTCTCGAACCCTCTCTTCATCCCAAGTTCTAGTGATAGGATTTATGAGTTTCGAAACCCAGCGATGCCTCGAATTCCCTCTCCTGGCCTGAACTTTTAGAGCATCTGACGAGGGATCCAATTATCACGAAATATCCACATGCTCGATCCAGACACAATCCTCCAAATGGTCCCTTTCTTTAGCAACTCCAGACCGTGCATTACCTCTTCCCACGCCGGCGACACGTTCTGGATAAACACTGTGTCAAGAAGGTGCACAGATGGATAGTGTCTTGCTTTTAATAACCGTCCACATAAAATGTTAGGGAATTGGATTAAACTCCAAGCTTGACGGGACAAGAGATCCTGGTTAAAAATTCCGAGATCCCTGAATCCGATACCACCCTGTGATTTTGGTGGGGTCAGTTTTTCCTAGGACATCCAATGCATAAGAGCTTCCTGTTTTCTTCATCTCCCCACCAGAAATCGCGAATAATGTGAGATAGATCTTCAGTCAGACCGACTGGAAATTTGAACACTCCCATAGCGTATGTCGCCAAAGATTGCAGAACAGCCTTAATAAGTGTTTCTTTCGCATCACTCGACATATATTTCTCTGTCCAGTCGCGGGCTCTTTTTCGAAAGCTTTCCTTTAAAGGTTTAAACTTGCCATGCTTCATTTTACCCTCAGGAACTGGTGGACCAAGATATTTCTCCTCAAAGCTTGATGTCTCATATTTGAGAAGCTCTTTGATCTCACGTTGCACCTCAGGGGTACATTGGTTATGGTATATTATTGAGCATTTGCCAAGACTAACTAGCTGCCCCGTACTTTTTTCATACTTGTCAAGAATTGACTTGATCACCGTTGCTTGTTGGACCGAGGCTTCAAAGAATAGCAAACTGTCATCTGCAAAAAACAGATGAGAAATGCCCGGTGCACATCTACAGATCTGGAGCTCATGGAGTGCTCCATTTTCAATCTCTTTTCTGATCAAGAAAGATAAACCGTCAGCCACAAACAAAAATAAATATGGCGAAAGTGGATCACCTTGGTGAAGGCCGCCAGAAGGAGAGATAGAGTCCAACATATGTCTGTTAAAGCGAATTGAGTACCGTACGGAGGTCACACATGCCATTATTCAGGTGTATCCATTTGCTTTGAAAGTCCAACTTCGCTAAAACTCCTTTCAAAAAACTCCAATCTACACGGTCATAAGCTTTGGCCATATCAAGCTTATCTGAATAACATGGATGCACTCGAACGCCATGAGAGCATTGTCAGTAATTAACCTGCCTGGAATAAATGCACTTTGAGTCGGTGCAATGATCTCATCTAAGATTAGGCGCGGCCGGTTTGCAATGCACTTCGACACCACTTCGTAAGTTACGTTGCATAAACTAATAGGCCTGAAATCCTTCAATTCATGCGGTTCATTCTTCTTGGGAATCATGACAATAATAGTATCATTAACATCAGATTGCATAACTCCAGTTTCAAAAAACAATTGCACAGCTGCAACAACCTCATCTTTGAATAATCCCCAGTTCCGTTGTAGCAACCTAGCAGGAAAATCGTAAGGCCCCAGGGCCTTTAGGGGTCCAATTTGAAAAGGTGCCACTATTCTCCTTCTCCATAAAGGTCGCATATAAAGACTCATTAATGTCCTCAGTAACAACTTCCTCAACCAAATTCGTAACCCCATCTGGAGTAACATAATCATCTTTTGTGTAGAGGTTTTGGAAGAAATCGGAGGTCATATTTTCCATCTCGCGGGTATCCATGGTCCATGAGCCATCAGATCTTTTCAGCTTTCGAATTTTGTTTTTCTTTTGTCTCTTTGATGCTTGTTGATGAAAAAACTTTGTATTTTGACCCCCTTCCCGTAGACATGTAATACGAGAATGTTGAAGCCATGCTATCTCCTCCCTGTACAGAAGTTCATACATCTCCTTTGTGAGTTTTAGTCGCTCCATATTACTAACTAGATGATACCCCGCGCGTTGCTGCGGAATATCTAAGGGCCAAACAATTAAGAGTGATGAGATGCACTCTTAGAGAACAACTAAAACATAAGGGAAAAACTAAGATTTTTCTGAGCTTTTATCGGAACACAATTGTGAATGTGTCTAAAACCCCTTGTCAATTACAATTTACAAAGATAAAAATCCTTGGTTGCATAGTTGACTAACTGGCATACACAAATGATATTTTAGATTATTTAATTTTAAAATCACATTAGTCTAAGTATACATGATATATTGTAAAAAAACCGAAGTAGCCCAGAGGAAAATATTTCACTTCTCTCGCAATAATCTGAATTTGGTTCAACTACAAACACTGTACAAAAAAGGGGAAAGCAATAGTAAATAAACTTGACTGGGTGTAATGCTTAAAACTTTTAAATAATGAAGCGTCCTTTATAAGAAAAAAAAATCAAATTCCCTACATACAAATCAATCTACTATGCATAATTATTCATATACAAAGTTATTTGTACACATGTTAGAATATACTGATATCTGCCACAAACAGCCAGAACCATCTGAAAAGATTTACAGGATGTGTGGCACTTCAGACAAAATATAACCATAAATTAGCAGGAATAAAACTACGGGCATAATACACCTGCTAGTGTTTTCGGTAGATATAGAAATGGACTTTGTTTTTGAATTCACTATTCCTAGAGGTATGCATTGGACTTAGAAAAATCCATGATAAGTTGTCTGGTTCGATTCTCATCAAACAACTTGTTCAGATATTAGAAAATAACAATGTACACAATCGACAGGTTAAGCAATACCGGAACTGAATAAGATGTAGAGGATAGATGTTTTAGTACATATTTACGATGTTTACTGATTCATGGTCAGACAGAAAATCCATCAGTAATAAAAGTAACCTTCAGACTTGATAAAACCAAATAGAATAACATATCAGAGAATTAAGTGAAATCATGAATTAGGGAGCATGTTCACCTTGCCGACGGGGTCATAGATCGATGTGACCATAAAGTACAACAATGTAATGCTATTGTATAAGCCTTTTCTATTCCTATGAATACAGCATCCATCGTACCTATCAAGAATAGACACCATCGATTTTTACCTGCAGTGTGCTACGATTTTCATCAAACACATGCTCTACATAGATTTAAAAAAAGTGTAGAAAGAAACATCAGAAGGGTCAGAAATTCAGTTCGGCGAGTCGTTCGTGGCCTAGATTTTGTGGCAGTCGCCGCAAAAATCTTAAGTGTTGGTGGAAAGTTATCTAGGAAAATAAATGTATGTACGTGAAAAAAAGGAGATACATGTGGACCAAGAAATATAGAATTGGGGAATTGATATGCGGAGAGAATAGAGACATGCAAATCAGGAGGCAATGGGTGTGGAGCGGCAAGGCATAAAATTCATCGCTTCCAAACCTGACGGATATACAACTGCTGAGATGTAGATCTGGGAAGGCTCTGTGATTGAGACGACAGGAATGAAGTGCGTACCGTGCTTAAATACTATGCAGGATTGAGTCCATCAATTACCTTGCATTTATTCAGTGGAGAAGAGGAAGACGCAGAAATGAAATGGATCAGTTTCATTTGCATTTGTTGCCACAATTAGATAGTGGAGGAGATGTAAGGCGTATCCTCTCTAGTCTATGCCGTGACATACAACTAAATGAAAACAGAAGGAAGAAATAGAAAGATGACATGGACATAACTGACCAAAGTGATGTGGCATGCTTGCATGTTGAGAGAATTATCCTTAGTGGGTTGCTCCAATTTAGATATTATAGATTTCATCGTTCAGACCGTGTAGTTCTTCAAGTTTTGCTCTCTTCTTTTCAATTTCCTTTGGCTGCAATTTAAAATGGACAGTCTTCCATTTATACAGACCAGACATGACATCCTTGAGAGATCTATTTTTGTCGCCTAGATCTTGACAAGGAACTCTACGTGACCATTGATGTCTACGCACGCTTCTATTCATGTAGACAGTGTTGGGCCTCCAAGAGCAGAGGTTTGTAGAACAGCAGCAAGTTTCCTTAAGTGAATCACCCAAGGTTTATCGAACTCAGGGAGGTAGAGGTCAAAGATATCCCTCTCAAGCAACCCTGCAATTACGATACAAGAAGTCTCTTGTGTCCCCAACACACCTAATACACTTGTCAGATGTATAGGTGCACTAGTTCGGCGAAGAGATAGTAAAATACAAGTAATATGGATGAATATGAGTGGTAATAGCAATCTGAAATAAAGATGGCAGCAAGCAATCATGTAACAGAACTTGTTGGAAACGGAGTTTCAATGCTTAGAAACAAGGCCTAGGGATCATACTTTCACTAGTGGACACTCTCAACAATGATCACATAAATAAATAAGTTCTCTTCTCTTATGCTACTTCAAACACTCTCTTGTTGAATAACAAACACCATTCATTGTGTAGGGCTACAAGAGCTCCCTCAAGTCAGAGTAAATAAGCTCCACAACATTCGGAATTCATATTTAAGTAACCTCTAGAGTGCATAATAGACCGTTGCAATTTAGACCGAGTACTAACATAGCATACACACTGTCACCTTTAAGCTATGAAAGGGGGAATAGATCACATCAATACTATCATAGTAATAGTTAACTCCATAATCTACAAGAGATTACAATCATAACCTACGCCAAGTACTACATGATGCACACACCTGTCAACATTACATCATGAAGGAGGAATAGACTACTTTAATAACATCACTAGAGTAGCACATAGTAATAGTGATACAAAGCTCATGATCACATAAAGATCACATGGGAGAGAGAGATGAACCACATAGCTACGGTACAGCCCTTAGCCTCGGGGGAGAACTACTCCCTCCTCATCATAGGAGACAGCAGCGTCGATGAAGATGGCGGTGGTATCGATGGAGATGCCTTCCGGGGGCAATTCCCCGCCCCGGCGGCATGCCGGAACAGAGACTTCTGTCCCCCGAATCTTGGCTTCGCGATGGCGGCGGCTCTAGAACTTTTCTCGTATCGTGGCTTATTGTCATAGGGTTTTCGCGACGGAGGCTTTATATAGGCGGAAGGTCAGCCTCGAAGGAGTCCTGGTGGAGCCAGACCATAGGGGGCGCCCCCCCCCTTGGCCACGCCGCCAGGTGGGGTGGGGCCCCCAGGGCTCCCCTCTGGTCCCTCTCTGGCTCTCTGGAAGCTTCCGTGGAAAATAGGACCCTGGGCGTTGATTTCGTCCAATTCCGAGAATATTTCCTTTGTAGGATTTCTGGAACCAAAAATAGCAGAAAACAGGAACTGGCACTTCGGCATCTCGTCAATAGGTTAGTTCCGGAAAATGCATCAAAACGATATAAAGTGTGAACAAAACATGTAGGTATTGTCATAAAACTAGCATTGAACATCAGAAATTATAGATACGTTGGAGACGTATCAAGCATCCCCAAGCTTAGTTCCTACTCGCCCTCGAGTAGGTAAACGATAACAAGAATAATTTCTGAAGTGACATGCTACTTACATAATCTTGATCATACTATTGCAAAGCATATGAGATGAATGAAGTGATTCAAAGCAATGGTAAAGATAATGACTAAACAACTGAATCATATAGCAAAGACTTTTCATGAACAGTACTTTCAAGACAAGCATCAATAAGTCTTGCATAAGAGTTAACTCATAAAGCAATAGATTCAAAGTAAAAGACATTGAAGCAACACAAAGGATGATTAAGTTTCAGCAATTGCTTTCAACTTGTAACATGTATATCTCATGGATAGTTGTCAACATAAAGCAATATAACAAGTGCAATAGGTAAACATGTAAGAATCAATGCACACAAGTTGACACAAGTGTTTGCTTCTAAGATAGAAAGAAGTGGGTAAACTGACTCAACATAAAGTAAAAGAAAGGCCCTTCGCAGAGGGAAGCATGGATTACTATTTTTGTGCTAGAGCTTTTATTTTGAAAACATAGAAACAATTTTGTCAACGGTAGTAATAAATCATATGTGTTATGTATAAGACATCTTATAAGTTGCAAGCCTCATGCATAGATTACCAATAGTGCTCGCACCTTGTCCTAATTAGCTTGGATTTACATGGATTATCATTGCATAACATATGTTTCAACCAAGTGTCACAAAGGGGTACCTCTATGCCGCTGATGGCGTGTAACTCACACGTTCGTTGGGAACCCCAAGAGGAAGGTATGATGCGCACAGCAGCAAGTTTTCCCTCAGAAAGAAACCAAGTTTATCGAACCAGGAGGAGCCAAGAAGCACGTTGAAGGTTGATGGCGGCGGGATGTAGTGCGGCGCAACACCGAGATTCCGGCGCCAACGTGGAACCCGCACAACACAACCAAAGTACTTTGCCCCAACGAAACGAGTGAGGTTGTCAATCTCACCGGCTTGTCGTAACAAAGGATTAGATGTATAGTGTGGATGATGATTGTTTGCGAGAGAACAGTAAAGAACAAGTATTGCAAGCAGATTTGTATTTCAAGTATAAAAGAATGGACCGGGGTCCACAGCTCACTAGAGGTGTCTCTCCCATAAGATAGCATGTTGGGTGAACAAATTACGGTCGGGCAATTGACAAATAGAGAGGGCATAACAATGCACATACATGACATGATGAATATTGTGAGATTTAATTGGGCATTACGACAAAGTACATAGACCGCTATCCAAGCATGCATCTATGCCTAAAAAGTCCACCTTCAGGTTATCATCCGAACCCCTTCCAGTATTAAGTTGCAAAACAACGTACAATTGCATTAAGTATGGTGCGTAATGTAATCAATAACTACATCCTCGGACATAGCATCAATGTTTTATCCCTAGTGGCAACAGACACATCCACAACCTTAGAACTTTCTCGTCATCGTCCCGCATTTAATGGAGGCATGAACCCACTATCGAGCATAAATACTCCCTCTTGGAGTTAAGAGCAAAAACTTGGCCGAGCCTCTACTAATAACTGGAGATCATGCAAGATCATAAACAACACATAGGTAATAGATTGATAATCAACATAACATAGTATTCTCTATCCATCGGATCCCGACAAACACAACATATAGAATTACGGATAGATGATCTTGATCATGTTAGGCAGCTCACAAGATCCTACAATGAAGCACATGAGGAGAAGACAACCATCTAGCTACTGCTATGGACCCATAGTCCAGGGGTGAACTACTCACTCATCACTCCGGAGGCGACCATGGCGGTGAAGAGTCCTCCGGAGATGAATCCCCTCTCCGGCAGGGTGCCGGAGGTGATCTCCGGAATCCCCCGAGATGGGATTGGCGGCGGCGGCGTCTCGCAAGGTTTTCCGTATCGTGGCTCTCGCATCGGGGGTTTCGCGACGAAGGCTTTAAGTAGGCGGAAGGGCAACGCGGGGGCCACACGAGGGCCCCACACACCAGGCCGGCGCGGCCAAGGGCCGGCCGCGCCGCCCTAGTGTGTCGGCGCCTCGTGGCCCCACTTCCTTTCCCCCTCGGTCTTCTGGAAGCTTCGTGCAAAAATAGGACCCTGGGCGTTGATTTCGTCCAATTCCGAGAATATTTCCTTTGTAGGATTTCTGAAACCAAAAACGGCAGAAAACATCAACTGGCTCTTCGGCATCTCTGTAGGATAACGTTGCATAGAAAACAAAAAATTTCCTACCGCGAACACGCAATCCAAGCCAAGATGCAATCTAGAAGACGGTAGCAACGAGGGGGTATCGAGTCTCACCCTTGAAGAGATTCCAAAGCCTACAAGATGAGGCTCTTGTTGCTGCGGTAGACGTTCACTTGCCGCTTGCAAAAGCGCGTAGAAGATCTTGATCACGATCGGTTCCGGCGCCACGAACGGGCAGCACCTCCGTACTCGGTCACACGTTCGGTTGTTGATGAAGACGACGTCCACCTCCCCGTTCCAGCGGGCAGCGGAAGTAGTAGCTCCTCTTGAATCCGACAGCACGACGGCGTGGTGTCGGTGGCGGTGGAGAATCCCGGCGGAGCTTCGCTAAGCGTGCGGGGAAGAAGGAGGAGTGGGGCGGCTAGGGTTTGGGGAGAGGGGGTGGCCGGCCTCCAAGGGGTGCGGCCAAGGTGGTGGCTTTGGTGTGGCCGGCCCCCTCCCCTATGCCCCTCATTATATAGGTGGAACCCAAGTGTTGGTGTCCAAGTCTTCGAATAAGACCCGAAACCAAAACCTTCCATAGGAGGGGGCAATCCTAGCCCAACTAGGACTCCCACCCAAAGGTGGGATTCCCACCTCCCATGTGGGGGTGGCCGGCCCCCTATGGTGGAGTCCACTTGGGACTCCACCCCATCTAGGGCTGGCCGGCCATGGAGGTGGAGTCCCTTGTGGACTCCACCTTCCTTGGTGGTTTCTTCCGGACTTTTCTAGAACCTTCTAGAACCTTCCATAGAACCTTCCGCGACATTTTATTTCACATAAAATGACATCCTATATATGAATCTTATTCTCCGAACCATTCCGAACTCCTCGTGATGTCCGGA
>NC_061512.1:184396280-184407133 GCF_022539505.1 Lolium rigidum | reverse complement strand
AGCATGATATATAAACATTTATCATAAACATAAAGATATAAATAATAACCACTTTATTATTGCCTCTAGGGCATATCTCCTTCAATCTCGTTAATAGGTTAGTGCCGGAAAATGCATAAATACGACATATAATGTGTATAAAATATGTAGATATCATCAATAATGTGGCATGGAACATAAGAAATTATCGATACGTCGGAGACGTATCAGCCGCCTGTACAAAGGTCTAAGGAGAAAGATCGCATTTGATTTCTCGTTTTTGATTATTCTCAACTTAGACATCCATACCGGGACAACATAGACAACAGGTAATGGACTCCTCTTTAATGCATAAGCATTCAACAAAGATAATATTCTCATAAGAGATTGAGGATTAATTGTCCAAACTGAAACTTCCACCATGATTCATGGCTTTAGTTAGCGGCCCAATGTTCTTCTCTAACAATATGCATACTCAAACCATTTGATCATGATAAATCACCCTTACTACAGACAAGACGAACATGCATAGCAACTCACATGATATTCAACAAAGGTGTAATAGTTGGTGGCGTCCCCAGAAACATGGTTACCGCTCAACAAGCAACTTATAAGAAATAAAATACATAAGCTACATATTATTTACCACAATAGTTTTTAAGGCTATTTTCCCATGAGCTATATATTGCAAAGATAAAGGATAGAATTTTAAAGGTAGCACTCAAGTAATTTACTTTGGAATGGTAGAGAAATACCATGTAGTAGGTAGGTATGGTGGACACAAATGGCATAGTTTTTGGCTCAAGGATTTGGATGCACGAGAAGTAATCCCTCTCAATACAAGGCTTAGGCTAGCAAGGTTGTTTGAAGCAAACTCAAGTATAAACCGGTACAAAAAAAACTTACATAAGAACATATTGCAAGCATTATAAGACTCTACACTGTCTTCCTTGTTGTTCAAACACCTCACCAGAAAATATCTAGACTCTAGAGAGACCAATCATGCAAACTAAATTTTAACAAGCTCTATGTAGTTCTTCATTAATAGGTGCAAAGTACATGATGCAAGAGCTTAAACATGATCTATTTGAGCACAACAATTGCCAAGTATCAAATTATTCAAGGCATTATACCAATTACCACATGAAGCATTTTCTGTTTCCAACCATATAACATGAACGAAGCAGTTTCATCCTTCGCCATGAACATTAAAAGTAAAGCTAAGAACACATGTGTTCATACGCAACAGCGGAGCGTGTCTCTCTCCCACACACGCATGAATTTATTCAGAGAATGAAAATAACAAAACGAAAATAAAAGCACACAGACGCTCCAAGTAAAGCACATAAGATGTGACGGAATAAAAATATAGTTTCACTAGAGGTGACCTGATAAGTTGTCGATGAAGAAGGGGATGCCTTGGGCATCCCCAAGCTTAGATGCCTGAGTCTTCTTGAAATATGCGAGGGATGAACCACGGGGCATCCCCAAGCTTAGACTTTTCACTCTTCTTGATCATATTGTATCATCCTCCTCTCTTGACCCTTGAAAACTTCCTCCACACCAAACTCAAAACAAACTCATTAGAGGGTTAGTGCATAATCAAAAATTCACATATTCAGAGGTGACACAATCATTCTTAACACTTCTGGACATTGCTCAAAGCTACTGAAAGTTAATGGAACAAAGAAATCCATTCAACATAGCAAAAGAGGCAATGTGAAATAAAAGGCAGAATCTGTCAAAACAGAACAGAAAAACTAACCAAATAAATGGAAAATGAAAATCCGTAAAGACGAATTTTTCTGGGGCACTTAACTTGCTCAGATGAAAAAGCTCAAATTGAATGAAAGTTGCGTACATATCTTAGGATCACGCACGTAAATTGGCAGATTTTTCTGAGTTACCTACAGACGGGGCTGCTCAATTTCGTGACAGTAAGAAATCTTTATCTGCGCAGTAATCCAAATCTAGTATCAACCCTACTATCAAAGACTTTACTTGGCACAACAATGCAATAAAATAAAGATAAGGAGAGGTTGCTACAGTAGTAACAACTTCCAAGACACAACAAAACAGTAGCAAAATAAAACATGGGTTATCTTCCAAGAAGTGCTTTCTTTATAGCCATTAAGATGGGCTCAGCAATTTTAATGATGCTCACATAAGGATGAGAGTTGAAGCAAAGAGAGCATCAAAAAGCAAGTATGAAACAAATTTAAGCCTAACCCACTTCATAAGGGAAGGCATCTTGTACACAAATAAATTCATGAGGAGCAAAGTGACAAGCATAGGAAGATAAAACACGAGTAACTTCAAGATTCTCAACATAGAGAGGGGAAACTTAATATTATTAAGATGCATATAACCATGTTTCCCTCACTCATAATAACTTTCAGTAGCATCATTGATGAAATCCACAATATAACCATCACTTAAAACATTCTTATCATGGTTCATATGCATAAAAGTATCATTAATTTTGGCATAAGAAGAATTCTTCTCATTAATAGTAATTGGAGCAGGATCATTATCAAGAATTTGAACATGGTAAACAAGTTGCATACTAAGGGAATTGTTTTTGGCAATCCAATCATAACTATGACAAGTTTCATAAGGATAATTATAACCTATGTCATAGCATTCTTTATAATAATTATCAAAGATTGGAGGCATAGTGTCATCATAAGAAATAGAATAGTTATCTTTCACAAGTATGTTCATCTGTAACCATACCATCATTGTTACTAGAAGGAGATGTATCAAACATATAATCATCAGTAGCAAAAGGATTTTCAAACACCTCATCCCCAAGCTTGGAGCTTTCTATATCATTATGGGAAGAAGCATGGGTAATACTAATATTATGGCAATTATTAACATCATCATTTTCAGAATTAGTTTCCCAGAGATTTTCAATATCAAAAGTAGTATGCTCTTCTAAGTCATGATCACTAATGTAGGTAAAGGGCATAGGAAGATCATTGTACTCAGATTCATTATCATAATAATCATTAGGAGCAACATACTTACGGTTACCTATTGTTATCTCATACACGCGGGGATATGCTATTACCTCTTTCTTTTTATTCCCCCTCTTCTTCTTCTTCTTCTTCTTCTTCTTCGTTCCCTTCTTGTTCCCTTCTTTAGGAGGAAGAGGCTTGAAGAGAAGCTCCTCCACATAACCTGATTTATTTCCGGAAACAATAGAAGAAACTTGGGAGGGTTCCTCCTTTTCATTAATAAGTTTAAAACACACAGCGGTCCTATCATATTTTGGTAAAGTGTCATCTTCTAAAATATTCCGTATGTAAGTATTTGCATGGCAATTATTAATGCAATAAGAAAGACACCCATGCGGGACATCATCAATATCAAGATCACTCATATGTAACAAAGAGATTTTCCCTGATAACTCTTCACACCACAAAAATAAAGTAAGTTCATCATGCTGATTAGGAGTAATTTCATCATCACAACACAAATTTGCAGCACTCTGATGTCTACGGGTGCTTCTATTCTTGTAGACAGTGTTGGGCCTCCAAGAGCAGAGGTTTGTAGAACAGCAGCAAGTTTCCCTTAAGTGGATCACCCAAGATTTATCGAACTCAGGGAGGAAGAGGTCAAAGATATCCCTCTCATGCAACCCTCGCAACCACAAAGCAAGAAGTCTCTTGTGTCCCCAACACACCTAATAGGTGCACTAGTTCGGCGAAGAGATAGTGAAATACGGGTGGTATGAATAAATATAAGCGAGTAGCAACAACACCGAAAAGTGCTTTGCCCAGGATCGGCGTGTGGTTGATGGTGGTAATATTGCGGTCGAGTAGAGATGCAGTAAAACGAGTAAACAAGCAGACGATAGCGTATTTAGGAACAAGGCCTAGGGATCATACTTTCACTAGTGGACACTCTCAACATTGATCACATAACAGAATAAATAGATAAATGCTAGACTCTACACTCTCTTGTTGGATGATGAACACCACTAACGTGTAGGATTACACGAACCCTCAATGCCGGAGTTAACAAGCTCCACAATATTCGATGTTCATGTTTAAATAACCTTAGAGTGCATGACAGATCAACATAACCAAACCAAGTACTAACATAGCATGCACACCGTCACCTTCACACTACGAAAGGAGGCATAGATCACATCAATACCATCATAGCAATAGTTAACTTCATAATCTACAAGAGATCACAATCATAGCCTACGCCAAGTACTACACGATGCACACACTCGTCACCATTACACCGTGCGGGAGGAATAAACTACTTTAATAACATCACTAGAGTAGCACATAGATAAATTGTGATACAAAACACATTGCAATCATAAAGAGATATAAATAAGCACTTCACTATGCCATTCATAACTAGATGAATAAGTATTCTGTGAAATATAGCCTAAGAGACCCACACGGTGCACACACTCGTCACCTTTACACACGTGGGACAAGGAGTCTCCGGAGATCACATAAGTAAAACCCACTTGACTAGAATAATGACATCTAGATTACAAGCATCATCATATGAATCTCAATCATGTAAGGCAGCTCATGAGATTATTGTATTGAAGTACATAGGAGAGAGATTAACCACATAGCTACCGAGTACAGCCCCTTAGCCTCGATGGAGAACTACTCCCTCCTCATGGGAGACAAGCAGCATTGATGAAGATGGCGGTGGTGTCGATGGAGGAGCCTTCCGGGGCACTTCCCCGTCCCGGCGGCGTGCCGGAACAGAGACTCCTCTCCCCCAGATCTTGGCTTCGCGATGGCGGCGGCTCTGGAAGGTTTCTCGTACCGTGGCTTTTTCGTATCGATGTTTTAGGTCAGGGACTTTTATATAGGCGAAGAGGCGGCGTCAGAAGGTCAACGAGGCGGTGACACAATAGGGGGCGCGGGCCCCCCCTTGGCCGCGCCGGCCTACTGTTTGGTGGGCCTGTGGCCCCCCCTCTGGCGGCTCTCGGGTGTTCTGGAAGCTTCATGCAATCCTAAGATGCTGGGCATTGATTTCGTTCGATTCCGAGAATATTTCCTTACTAGGATTTCTGAAACCAAAAACAACAGAAAACAACAACTGGCCCTTCGGCATCTCGTCAATAGGTTAGTTCCGGAAAACGCATAAAAACGATATAAAGTGTGAACAAAACATGTAGGTATTGTCATAAAACAAGCATGGAACATCAGAAATTATAGATACGTTGGAGACGTATCACACTCATGGGGTTCGAATTATCATTGGAGGAGTATTGAAAATTAAAATGACCCACTCTATGGCAAAGTTCACAAATATAAGGATAGAGGGCACAAACTTTTTCACCAAGATCATCTAGGGCCCTAGACCACTTTCTAGTTTTTTCATTCCTATGATGGATACAATATTCATCTTCGATTTGATTAATTCCACAAGGTCTATGCATTCCACAAAAATTAACATGCTTATAAGAAACAATATTTTCAGAAGTTTGGGCATGTTTATTGCAATCATTAATAACAGTTTCATCCTTCATGCAAGTGTCTTTAAAAGGTTCATGATACTTATCAAAATTCTTCCTAGGCAATTCAAAATGAGAGGCAAAAGCTTTATAAAGATTTGCAACAACTTGAGAGTCAAGACCATAAGTAGCACTCATATTTCGAATTTTATCAGTATCCATAAAAGTTTCAATGCATTCATAATCATAATTTATACCGACTCTTTACCTTTGTTGTTCTCCCATCCTTCGATATTCTCCCGAATCCGATCAAGAAGGTCCCTTTTAAACTCTTCTTCATTGCGTGTAAATGATCCGTGAACAAGTAGTATCCAGCAAGGTTTTATCTTGAAAAGAAAGTCTTGCATAGAAATAATCAATGATGATATTACCAGGAAGCTCATTAATGGGGCATTTGAGCATTAAAGACTTCAATCTCCCCCATGCTTGGGCAATACTCTCTCCATCATGAGGCCAGAAACTATATATGCGGTTTCGGTCTTTGTGAATTTCACTTGGAGGATAGAATTTAGAATAAAATAGAGGCACAATATCCTTCCAATCAAGAGAATGCCCATCCTTCAGCAGTTTATACATATGCGCCGCTTTACCAGACAACGACATAGAGAATAATTTCTTCCTAACTTCATCCATAGAAATACCTGCACACTTGAATAACCCGCAAAATTCATGTAGAAACAGTAAATGATCTCCAGGATGAACAGTTCCATCCCCTTCATAGCGATTATCCACAACAAGTTCAATAATTTTCATGGGTATCTTGAAAGGAATACTTTCAGCAGGTGGATTTAAAATATCACAAGCATCATTAGAGTTATCGTATATGGGAGATAAAGTATTATCAGAGCAAATTTTCTCCCCTAAAGATGGGAAGCTAAAAAGATCACAAAAACTAGCTTCCCCAAGCTTAGACTTCTCCATAGCATTAGCAGTAATTGCATTCATACTAATAACATTGCTACTATCATGCAAATAAGGTTCCATAGGTTTTTTAATTTTCGCATCAAACAATTCATATCTTAACTCAGGAAATAAATTAAAAAGCTCACTGTTATTTTCCATTATACCTAACTAGTGAAACATAAAAACAAGAAACAAAAAGATGCAATTGCAGGATCTAAAGGAAATAGCTTCGAGCACTCACACACCTGCAACAATGCTAGGAAATAGCTTAGTAGTCGGAGGATGTGAATACCTTTTACCTTACCTCCCCGGCAACGGCGCCGTGAAAATAGCTTGATGTCTACGCACGCTTCTATTCCTCGTAGGCGGTGTTGGGCCTCCAAGAGCAGAGGTTTGTAGAACAACAGCAAGTTTCCTTAAGTGAATCACCCAAGGTTTATCGAACTCGGGGAGGTAGAGGTCAAAGATATCCCTCTCAAGCAACCCTGCAATTACGATACAAGAAGTCCCTTGTGTCCCCAACACACCTAATACACTTGTCAGATGTATAGGTGCACTAGTTCGGCGAAGAGATAGTAAAATACAAGTAATATGGATGAATATGAGTGGTAATAGCAATCTGAAATAAAGATGGCAGCAAGCAAACATGTAACAGAACTTGTTGGAAACGGAGTTTCAATGCTTAGAAACAAGGCCTAGGGATCATACTTTCACTAGTGGACACTCTCAACAATGATCACATAAATAAATAAGTTCTCTTCTCTTATGCTACTTCAAACACTCTCTTATTGGATAACAAACACCATTCATTGTGTAGGGCTACAAGAGCTCCCTCAAGCCGGAGTAAACAAGCTCCACAACATTCGGAATTCATATTTAAGTAACCTCTAGAGTGCATAATAGACCGTTGCAATTTAGACCGAGTACTAACATAGCATACACACTATCACCTTTAAGCTATGAAAGGGGAATAGATCACATCAATACTATCATAGTAATAGTTAACTCCATAATCTACAAGAGATTACAATCATAACCTACGCCAAGTACTACATGATGCACACACTGTCAACATTACATCATGAAGGAGGAATAGACTACTTTAATAACATCACTAGAGTAGCACATAGTAATAGTGATACAAAGCTCATGATCACATAAAGATCACATGGGAGAGAGAGATGAACCACATAGCTACGGTACAGCCCTTAGCCTCGGGGAGAACTACTCCCTCCTCATCATAGGAGACAAGCAGCGTCGATGAAGATGGCGGTGGTGTCGATGGAGATGCCTTCCGGGGCAATTCCCCGTCCCGCAGCCGTGCCGGAACGAGACTTCTGTCCCCCGAATCTTGGCTTCGCGATGGCGGCGGCTCTGGAACTTTTCTCGTATCGTGGCTTATTTTCATAGGGTTTTCGCGACGGAGGCTTTATATAGGCGGAAGGGCAGCCTCGGAGGAGTCCTGGTGGAGCCAGACCATAGGGGGGTGCCCCCCCCCTTGGCCGCGCCGCCTGATACGTCTCAAACGTATCTATAATTTCTTATGTTCCATGCTACTTTTATGATGATACTCACATGTTTTATACACACTTTATGTCATATTTACGCATTTTCCGACACTAACCTATTAACGAGATGCCGAAGAGCCAGTTGATGTTTTCTGCTGTTTTTGGTTTCAGAAATCCTACAAAGGAAATATTCTCGGAATCGGACGAAATCAACGCCCAATATCTTATTTTTCCCGGAAGCTTCCAGAGCACCGAAGAGGGGCCAGAGGGGAGCCAGGGGGGCCCCACCCCACAAGGCGGCGCGGCCCAGGGGGGTGCCCCCCTATGGTCTGGCGGCCCCAGGGCCCTTCCAACTCCACCTCTTCGCCTATTTAAGCCTTCGTGACCTAAAACTTCGACACCGATTGACGAAACTCCAGAAAGACTCCAGGGACGCCGCCGCCATCGTGAAACTCTGTTTCGGGGGACAGAAGTCTTTGTTCCAGCACGCCGCCGGGACGGGGAATTGCCCCCGGAGTCATCTCCATCGACACCACCACCATCTTCATCGCCATCGCTGTCTCCCATGATGAGGAGGCAGTAGTTCTCCCCCGAGGCTGAGGGCTCTACCGGTAGCTATGTGGTTCATCTCTCTCTCCCATGGTGTGATCTTTATGTGATCATGAGCTTTGTATCACTATTAATCTATGTGCTACTCTAGTGATGTTATTAAAGTAGTCTATTCCTCCTCCATGATGTAATGTTGACAGTGTGTGCATCATGTAGTACTTGGCGTAGGTTATGATTGTGATCTCTTGTAGATTATGAAGTTAACTATTACTATGATAGTATTGATGCGATCTATTCCCCCTTTCATAGCTATTGTTGACAGTGTGTATGCTATGTTAGTACTAGGTCTGAATTGCAACGGTCTATTATGCACTCTAGAGGTTACTTAAATATGAACACCGAATGTTGTGGAGCTTGTTAACTCCGGCTTGAGGGAGCTCTTGTAGCCCTACACAATGAATGGTGTTTGTCATCCAACAAGAGAGTGTAGAGAAAGTAGTATTTGTTTATTCAGTTATGTGATCAATGTTGAGAGTGTCCACTAGTGAAAGTATGATCCCTAGGCCTTGTTTCCGAATATCGAAACTCCGTTTATTTACTGTTCTGTTGCATGTTTACTCGCTGCCATATTTTATTCAGATTATTATTACCGCTCATATACATCCATATCACTTGTATTTCACTATCTCTTCGCCGAACTAGTGCACCTATACATCTGACAAGTGTATTAGGTGTGTTGGGGACACAAGAGAGTTCTTGTATCGTAATTGCAGGGTTGCTTGAGAGGGATATCTTTGACCTCTACCTCCCTGAGTTCGATAAAACTTGGGTGATTCACTTAAGGGAAACTTGCTGTCTTGTTCTACAAACCTCTGCTCTTGGAGGCCCAACACTTGTCTACGAGGAATAGAAGCGTGCGTAGACATCAAGCTATTTTCACGGCGCCGTTGCTGGGGAGGTAAGGTAAAAGGTATTCATATCCTCCGACTACTAAGCTATTTCCTAGCATTGTTGCCGGTGTGTGAGTGCTCGAAGCTATTTCCTTTAGATCCTGCAATTGCATCTTTTTGTTTCTTGTTTTCAGGCATAATGGAAAACAACAAAAATATTAGAGATCTTTATAGTATTTATCTTGAGTTAGGACATGAGGTGTTTGAAGAGAAAATTAAAAAACCCATGGAACTTTGTTTGCAAAATAGTTGTAGCACTGTTATTAGCATGAACTCTTTGGACACTATTATTGCTAATGCTAAGGAAGAATTTAAGCTTGGGGAAGCTGGTTGTGATATTTTTAGTCCCCCAAGCATTGAGGAGAAAATTTACTTTGATGATACTTTGCCTCCCATTTATGATGATTATAATGATAGTGGTATTTTGGTGCCACCTACTATGGAGGATAAAGTTTATTATGATTATACTATGCCTCCTATATTTGATGATGAGAATAATAATGATAGCTACTTTGTTGAATTTGCTCCCACTACAATAAATAAGAATGACTATGCTTATGTTGGGAGTAGTAATTATTTTATGCATGAGACTCAGGATAAGAATGTTTTATGTGATAGTTATATTGTTGAGTTTGATCATGATGCTACTGGAAATTATTATGAGAGAGGAAAATATGGTTGTAGAAATTTTCATGTTACTAAAACACCTCTCTATATGCTGAAAATTTTGAAGTTACTTGTGTTTTATCTTCCTATGCTTGTCACTTTGATCTACATGAATTTATTTGTGTACAAGATTCCTATGCATAGGAAGTGGGTTAGACTTAAATGAGTTTTGAACTTGCTTTTGATGCTCTCTTTTGCTTCGACTCTTATTTCTTGCGAGTGCATCATTAAAATTACTGGGCCCATCTTAATGGCTATAAAGAAAGCACTTCTTGGGAGATAACCCATGTTTTTATTTTGTTACTATTTTGTTGTGTCTTGGAAGTTGTTATTACTGTAGCAACCTCTCCTTATCTTTATTTTATTGCATCGTTGTGCCAAGTAAAGTCTTTGATAGTAAAGATGATACTAGATTTGGATTACTGCGCAGAAACAGATTTCTTACTGTCACGAAATTGAGCAGCCCGTTCTGTAGGTAACTCAGAAAAATCTGCCAATTTACGTGCGTGATCCTCAGATATGTACGCAACTTTCATTCAATTTGAGCATTTTCATCTGAGCAAGTTAAGTGCCCCTGAAAAATTCGTTTTTACGGACTGTTCTGTTTTGACAGATTCTGCCTTTTATTTCGCATTGCCTCTTTTGCTATGTTGGATGGATTTCTTTGTTCCATTAACTTTCAGTAGCTTTGTGCAATGTCCAGAAGTGTTAAGAATGATTATGTCACCTCTGAATATGTGAATTTTCGATTATGCACTAACCCTCTAATGAGTTTGTTTTGAGTTTGGTGTG